>NW_010552298.1:46392-53892 GCF_000687285.1 Phaethon lepturus | reverse complement strand
GTGATCCACTGACTTCTACTTCCACCCACACATTCAGTAAAAACATTATTGCTCCAGTGGTCTCAACATTTCACACAGCAACACATCTTACTATGAAAAATACTATTGTCTAGTGGTCTAAGTGTGGAGAATAGAGTAAGGAGTTTCCATTTTGCCACATTATTAGCTCCACTGAGAACTCCATATAACCAAAATTGCCGAGTACCCAAAAGCCCGATGTGTAGGATGAACTCAAAGAAAGAAACTCTCCATGTGTGGCTTTGTGTGCAAAAGTTTTTTCACGGTGAGACATGACTAATCCTTGAGCTTTATGTCACAACTATAATTATTTTAGTAATATTGTAATTAATTAGGACATATGCTCCTTCTCCTATCTCTTTATGCACCTTCCATTGCACTGTGCCAAATTAAATGTAGTTACAATGCACTTCTGATCAAAAAATGCTCTGTTAGGAAAACAGGATGCAGTAGTATCTAAACAACAATAAAAAATAAGTAGTTGCCTTCTGAAAACAGCAATTATTGAACTTTTACAAAAGCAGGCAGAGGAAGCAAGAGTTATTGGAAGGCATCATCCAGCTGAATGTGCCTTCATACTTTACTAGCTAGGTCTCTTACAGAACGCAGAAACCGTTAGGCTCTGTTAAGAAGTACCTGTTTTGCTTGTCAAAGCACCTCCTGAGCTGTGCCTCAACCATCTCAGGGAGTGTTTCTCTTTTCATACTGAACGCCAAGAAATTCTCAGGAAAGGTGAGATTTAGAAGATCAGGAGATGGAGTCTTGGCTGGACAGCTAGGTCATTGAACATGTCTTTGTACTTTAGCTGGATTAATGTAAGCCCTGATACCTTAGAAGCTCATCTCCAGAGCTGAGTTGATATGGCATATGTTTTGCCTAAAAAGAAAAGTGCTTAAACCAAACTTTTGCCTGATAAACTTGACAGTTGCCTTTTTTTCCCTAAAAAAAAAGAAAAAAAAAAAAAAAGAAAAGATAGTGCAATGGGAAGACCTAGAAAAAGCAGATTCCCTAGAAGTAATACTGGAACAACTATTCATAATTACTTATTGTGTTTATCTAGATGCTGACAGGACACAAAACAAATGAAGTGGAAAGGCTGCTTCTCCTAGAACTAGGGTACAATATATCTTAATATTTAGGAAAGAGAAATTAGAAAATGGGAGGACTGCAATGGAGTGAAGAACTGACAAACGCAGTCATGAATGAGAAAGGCTCCATGGGCTATGATGAGACAAGTGAGAAAACTGGCTGTGGAGTGGGGAACTATAAGGCTTTCTATAAAGTGAGATACTTGGTCAGGACTGGTGTAAGACCCTTGGCATTCAGATGGTAATCCAGAGTAAACCTTCCCCATTTATCACATGCCCTCACAAGTGTTGATGATAGAAGCACTAATATCACAGTCAAGTTTTCAAAAATGTAAATACAGGCATATAAATAAAGGAAAAACTGATTACAGAAAGGTACCTGATAGCTTTTGTCCGAGACTCAAGTTAAAAGGTATAAATAATTCCCATAGCATGATTGCACAATAAAATAAAAAAAAAAAATCCTCAAGGAGAATGTTATATATTTCATTTATTATACATCACTCTTATGTTTACAACTGAAATACATCTTTCCTTGGGGACTGTACCATCATTTATTTTTAAATCAATGTTTAAAATTAAATAGTAATCCTCAAGAGAGTGGAGACTCTTCAGTTACCAGTCCTTCCAATTGGAAATCTTTTTCATGTTTCTATTTAATACTCAGTCTAGGATTTGAAATTAATTAAAAGATATCCTTTCTCTAATCTTTTGATTATTAGCTTCAAAGTTGTTGTTTTTTTTTAAATGCACAGTGCTATAATAACTTCATATTTTAGTAGTACATCCAAACTGATATTAAACGTACAGACTGCATTATCTTCTGACCAATAATCAAAGGAGAAGGGTTTGTTGGGGGCACATTATAGGTTCTTGTTTAGGAACAGCCATCTGATGTGTATCTAGTGACCTTATAGCGTTTAATTGCAGTTTCCCACTATCAAAACCAAATATAAGGGGAAGCTGTTAGTAGGATGCAATGTTTCATGTCACTCAATGGTTTGTTTTCATGCGTCTCAGGACAGGGCTTTTCCACATGGCCATTTCACTTGTGGAAGGAACCTTTTTTCCAAGCTCAACATACAGACTGAGTACTGCACCGTGGGGGAATACAGCCAGCCCCTCACAGTCTGCAGAGGTCAGGTCTGGCCTACATATGGAGCCAGGAAATCTGCTCCACAAATGTTTGTCATCTATTCATGTTTTCATCTCCTATTAGCATCCTGACCCTCTCATAGCATGCCTGACCTGGCGTTTTGCTTGCATGAGTTACATGGGAGACATACAGGACTTCAGCGGCTAAAACTTGCAATGCAATGAGTTTCACCACCTTCACAGAAGATTTCAAAAAGAAAAGAAGAAATAAGACTATTGGCTGATAAAAATATATTCCAAATCAGTGGATCCATAAAGCCCAAAGTCTATTATGTCCATGTTCTAGATAATTTCAGCTTTGACACTTCCATGGGCTCTGGTCTGTAGAGAAATAGCTCTGAAGTACTAATAACCCTGAACTTGGCTTCATGCTGCCCTGCTTTTATGTATTCATGAGGTGTCACTGTCATTCAAGGGGTCCACAAGGACACTCATCTCTGGTTGCAGAAATAGGACTTTACTGAATATTGTCTGTACAGGATTAGTAAAAATGCACCCCCCCCTTGCTGAAATATGGATTTAAAGCCTGCACCGGAGCTCTCCACTGAAAGGGGAACTCAGACACGCATGGCATCTTCCTGTGGGCTCAGGATCTCATTTGGATGGGGTTTCCTAAAGACCATGGCTCTTCCTAAACATGGTATTGAGATTTTTAAACAGCCCTGTAGCTAGCAGTGTGGACTGGGAGCGTACAGGTGATGGAAACCTCCATTGGAAAAACCTATTTTGAATCTGCTCTTAACCTTTCGTGGGAAGTGTAGTCAGTGTATGCCTTTATAAAGACAAAGTGAGAAGAGAGTGTGGCTACAGGAATGCATGTATTTCCTGAAGGAAAGGAAGTAAAAAAATCATGCACCGATACAAAAGTCTGCTAATGAGGTCACACTTCACTCAGTGCAACTGGAAATACAATCTTCTGATACTTAAGGAAAACTGTTAATATAATAAGACTTTTATCAAAGATTATTTGAAAATGGAAGTTGCTAATAAGATAGACTAGAAAGTAACTAGAACAGTAAGGGTAACATATCGGAACAGCAACTTTCACATAATTTGAAGACTTTTGTTCTTTCATGTCACATTAGTGACTTTCATATACCTTTTTGCAATTTTCATATGGTATTAGTGACATTTGCGTCTTAGGAGCAACTTTTCATATATGCTCTCCGAGAGACTTTTGGCATGTGCTGGCAGCTTTCATATTTTATTTAGGATTTTAACTTACTGTCAAATGTTCTGTTCCACAAAGATGAAAAGGAAGTCATTGATGCTGTACTTCTTAAACTTCTTAATAAAGGGGTGGATAACAATAGCTGCAGTTTGAGAAAAAGAAAATCCCGCACCTCTGCTGCGTTTTGGGGAGCAATCCATGTGGACCCTGAAATTTGCAACTATGCAAATAGAAAATTATATTTTATGGTTAACTAAAACTTCCCATAGGAAAGTGGACCCTGAAGCTCTCTCAGAAAGTAAATAGAAAGGAATCAGAAAGTTGGTGGCTGTTTTTCTCCCTTGAACAGACTATTCATCCCACTGCAAGACCGTGGAGAGAATGAATGATGGAATATTTGACTGATGTAATTTATGGTGCTCCATATGACAGCCTATTTCAGAGTGCTTGAGGTTTTTACAGTCTCTGGTAGTAGTACCTGCTGCTGAAACAAGAGATTACTCTCCTTGGACAGACAGTAATTTAATAGTACAACTGTGTAGCTAGCCACCTCCTACTGTATTTCACCACCCACTCCAGTCAGCTTTTGATAGATAGGCCTCAGCACTTGGAATATGAAGCACTATGTATCCTGCTCACAGTCGTAGGAGATACATCAAGGGTGAAAAACTGGAAGGAAAATAAATAAATAAAAGTGCTAACAAAGTCAAGTAAGCACTGGTTCTCAGTTTTGTTGTTTTTGCGGAAAATATATAACGAAAGGACAGTGCCACACTCTGTATTGGGCGCTGTTAGCTTTTCAGGCATATGGTCAACACCGGTAAGGTTTCTGGTCTCGGTTGTTTGGGGTTTTTTTAGTATTTGACCACAAAATTCTCTCGATTCTCTGTAAAGCTACGTTTTAAGAATCAACCTAAAAATACAATTAAGCCTTTTCACTGATATATAAATGCTACTAACTCTGTGCATAAAAGCAAAGCGGGTGTGAAGCTGTCATGGTGAAAGAGGAGTTTTTTTTCTTCCTGGAGCCACAGTCCCAAATTAGCTTCCTAAATGCTCATCTCCCCTTTCATGGGCAGGGAAAATTTGCACTGGGACGGCTAATGAATAATCCCCCAACTTCCAGTCTGTTTTACACCACATCGGCAGGTAAGCTACTTGTGCCATGTTCCCCTGGACTGCCAGTTTTCAGCCCCAGGACTGAAGGCAAACCAGTCGTAAGGTTGAGCGGCCACTTGCCCGGTGAACAGCTTCACTCTTCTGGCTGCGGTAACAGCAAATACACTTCTCTCTGACTACTACTTTACGTCCCTTTTCTGATTCTTGAAACTACTTAATTCTATCCTTTCCAGCCACACTACAGGGGAAGAAAAAAAAAAAAAAAAGCTTTTAGAATAGCCAGGGGAGCTCTCCCAGTGCAAATACTTTCATGAATATTTATTCATGGTAGGATTTGCTCTGCTTTTGCTTTTCTGTGAGCATTTCTGTGAATAAATTCTTACTCTTCTAGATCTTTGTGAATTAGAAAAAAGCCGAGTAAATCAATGGGTTTTATTTGCAAGAATGTTTATGAATCTGTGCTCTACTCCACACCCCCAGCCTTTAATTTTGTCTCTTGGCCCAATATTCAAAAGGAAAGGAACAAATATGCTTTTTCACCTTTTGCACACACACACGTATCAGCAATTGATTAAGAATGGGACAGGCCAGAGTCAAAAAATCTTGAACAGCTGCAGATATAATTTGCTACTAATAAGGAGGTGAAGGAACATCCAGCAACATTTATTCTCTAAGGACGCCATCGGGCATCTGCCAATCACTTCTGCGAGGATTTGAGTGCTCACGAGCCCCACTGAACTCAGGTGGGCTGAAGGGCTCCCAGGTGTGCTCAGCAGCTTGCAGAACCAATCCTTCAGCGTACGGCTGCACGAGCAGAGCTCGGCTCTCGGCACCAGCCACGGGGGAGGCTGTGCCATCCGGCGATCCTCGCTGAATAAAGTCTGGGTTAAGTCTTCAGCCTTCTGCGGACATTGTGCTGTGATGCCCTTATTCGGGGAACCAGCTTTAGGCTAAGAAGAACACACTGAGCACCTAATCTAGGCGCAAGGAAAACCATGAGCTTTTCTTCACAGTCGCCCTCTCTGCTTATTAGGAGGCTCCACGACCTTGGTGCTGCGGCCAGGTCTCCCGGAGCGGGCAAGCACGCTGCAAGCTTTCCGCTAATAAAGCCCCTGCTGCAGCTCCGAGTCCTCAGATCCTCTTTACAACCTCCTGAAAGGGTTTCTGCACTTTCCTGCGGTCCAACCAACCCGTATTATGTCTGGCACTGCATCTCCCGATGTTACTTCCTAGAAGCCTAGGTCTTCCATGCTCCCTTTTTGCTCTTCCCAGGCTGTATCACGCTTTTCATTACTGCTGTCCCCTCCAATGCCCTTAGACCCTCAGAAGACTTTTTAGTTTATTTTTGCCTCCCTAATCCACAGCTCTTTTCACCTCCACGTAAACATGGTCTTAAATATCTCCCTGGACGCCCCAAAGCCCCGGATTCGGATTTCCAGGTTTTTGATCATCGTATTTTCTCTCTGTTTCTCTTGTAACTGCTAAAGAAACAAAATCCATGCCCAATTCCTCTTTCTCCCACCTTCAACTCTTCACCCTCTGCTCCCTGTCCTGCAGAGAAGTTTTAAGAGCTACAGATGTTGATGTTGTATTTTCAGTATCAGATTCTCTGTTACTTCAGGAGAACACTAATAAAAGTGCAGATTTTAAAATGTTTAGACTTGATCTATTTAATCACTGTATGCTAGTAGAGCCTTCTGGGTTTGGACTATCCCTTCCAAGGAGTGTTCTCTGCAATATTCCATCAATATTAAGAGGGAACAAATGTCATTGAGACTAATGTCCTTGATCAATGTCTTCACTTTATCTTTTACATCAATTTTCCTATCTAAAAAAAGGTGCTTATTCACACACTTGATGGTTTTAAAAACTGAACCCTGTTTGTTAGCCACAGGGCAGGTTCACTGCAGGCACCAAGCAAAACAATAAATATCTTATTTTTCCTGGCCCACAGCTCTTGAGTCTGACCTGACATGATTAGCAGCAGGGTCTAGATGGCAAGTCATATCTCCTAAATTTGGCCTGCCTAGGCAAACAACTAACATTTATGCTAGTTGTAAGTGCCTTTAATTTTTTTTCTCAGTGTTAAGTTCCTTCTTCCATAGGATCCCTAGAGACCAGGGATCATTTTCATCTCACGAATGTCCTTGAGAGAGGGTGCATACTAGGGCCAAATTCAGCATGGTAGTCCAACAAAAAATATCTTGTTTGTGGCATCAAGATAGCACAGGTTTCTCAACAATAGGCCTCCCATTTTCATATTCTTCAATGGGATTTCAAGGTGAAATGCCACCCTCTGCTCATGACAGTACTCCTGATCTGCATACGAGCACCACAGGCTGGGTCTTAACTGCTGATTACAGGCTGGGATTGAGGCTGGGTATTAGCTGTGTGAAGTGACACCCAAGTAGCAATAAGAAAAGTATTCATCTGAATTCTATGAATATTTGTGGTGTGTCATATTCCATGACAGGCAGGGAACAGCTCAATGAGCTTATATTGCAACCATCTGAGCTCAGGAATGTTGTAACGGTCTATGGCATGATGTCACTGACACTGTGTTGGTCGTACCAGGGAAATACTATTCTGTTGGCCAGAGACATAAATAAGCTGCTAAGGAATGCTGCTTGATCTTACCTACCTCCATTTTAGGGTGCTAACAGGTTTCCTGAAGTTCTCCATTCTGAAATTAGTTTGAAATCCATTTTGTAATAGAGTTCAGTGATAATTCCTAACATGCATTGACAGAAGATGTTGTTGCTTACTATTATTATGATAAAAATGCGTATTAAAAAAACAAATCTGATCTCTTCTTGCTTGTTAGAAGTCCAAATGCAGAGAAATAACATTTAGGAACCGTTCATAAGTTTTAGAAACCACCCACTTATTTTGCAGAAAATTGAGCCCCTCAGTTTATCTGTCAATAATCCTTTCTCCTTCCTCTTTCCC
>NW_010552298.1:41932-46351 GCF_000687285.1 Phaethon lepturus | reverse complement strand
AGGAATGCCCAATAAAATACTTTTACGTTGTTTGAAGTGATGTGCCATTAAAAGATTCAGAGTATCTGCACATCTTCAGCTTCTGAGACTTTCTAAATCCTGCTGGTAAGTCTTGGCTCTCATTGCTGTGCGTGTTTTTTAATCCCCACAAGAATAAATGGTAAATTATTTCTTTCTTTATTATTACAAACACAAAGAAAACAGTATAAAATCCTCAAGGAGCAGCTGCTCTGCAAGGACGTTATGAGTGTCCATGGTACTGCTGCAGCATGAGCATCTGTCACTCAAGAAAATGTCATCTTGCCCAACCAAATCCATTGTGCAATCAGAGTGGAAAAAGCACTTGTTTAGAAAGGTTTATGGGCTGATGTCTGTTTGAATGAGTAACATCTGGGCTAGGATGGGCAGGATGCACATTCTTGTTCAACCAAGCCAGTGCATCTTAATAACCAAGAGTGTGTTCTAACTGAAAGGAAAACCCCAACCAAAATCTTGAAACAAATGTCACCATGTCCACATTTTAAAATCACATTATTTTCTAAGTTGCAGCTGGAAAGATATCCAGCTTTCACGAAAATGCATCGATAATCTTTAGGGGTCATGGTTTATCATTCGAAATATAACCACAGCAGACATTTGAGACAAATATAATGTTATTTTTCTTGGACATGTTAATCAAATCACCTGTTCAGGAAAAAAATCCTGCATATTAAAAATAATATCTTGCGCCGAACTGGGAATTGAACAAGGCTTTCATTTGTGTGGACACAAACACATTGGATTCAGAAATTACTTACGTTATCAAGTTATAATATGTACACAACTGTCAGAATATAAAGCATAAATATTGTTAGATCATGTTAAAATTATGGGTGTTAGAGAAAGAAGTTTTTAAAATAATTCTTTAACGGCCCAAGAAAATCTTACCTGTGCAAATGTAATACTGGTATAAATCTACTGATTTTACCATTGTAAATCAAGTTCTACCTCCTTAAGTAGGATTAATCAGCACTAATTAGGGAAATTTCTTATTTTACTTCCACATTTAAAGATTACCTTTTCAATCCTTATTATATATACAGCAGTTGCTTTGTTAACATGTGCCACCCTAGGTTAAAAAGTACTCAGCAGAGTGATTTGTCTGTTTCATATTTTGGCTTTGTTGTTGGAAATTTTTCATTTGCTTTTGCTTTGAAGTGCCGAGCAGCACCCTTTCACTCACCCACCTTTTCTGAAGGCAAAATGTAAATCACGAGAATTTATTTTCTTTGCTAATAAATATTTCTTCCTGGGGATTTTTATCACCTTTAGATATAAATTTTTTTTAAAGATACAAATTAAATCAGATGGTTATGAGATTCCCAAAGGAATTCTGCCTTCAATGCAGAATGAGACAATGTTATACTTTTCTCCATTCTTTCATGGAATTAACAGACAAATGGAAAACAGGGATAAGGCTGGTTGTTAAGTCGTTGTTGATCATCATTGCTGATGATCTAACAGATCAGTGGATGTTTCTGTACTTGAAGATGTCTCAAGGTGGCATATACATACACATATATATATATATGTCTTTCTCCACACACCACATGTACAGGTATAGAACCCTTTTGCCCCCAACATATTTTTACTTTAAAATAAACCCCACGGTTTCTTTTCCACCAAAAGTTTTTGCAATTCCACACTAAAGATTATGAGGTATGCTTGCTGCAGAGCTCTGATCAGCAGATTTGATATATGGATTTAGATCAATTTTTTCTTATGGCAAATCTATATGTTATTCTACTTCTTCATTTGGTACTATTTGCTGAGTGGCTGTTACTTGGGAGCAAAGGTCAGTATCTTGCTGTTGGAGCAGCCGAGTAATCTTTTACTCCTCATAAGGGTAGTCAGAGATATTAAATCACAGTTGACGTACCTGAAGCACAGCAACTTCATCCATATTTTATCTGCTGTAAATTTAATACCACAGCACTTTTTAGGGTGATGTATTTATTAACTGGCTCGGGATGAGCAGTACAGAAATTCAGTTTGTTCAGGAAAATAAAATGAAGACACTCTGACAAGTTTATGAAGTAAGCACAATAGCTATTTATTACTTTTTAAACACGCAGTGCACCTAAATGTTTTTAGCAGTGTTTGCCCAAATAAATGAATAAAGCTTCCCAAATCATCCCTGTTTACTTTTCTTCTGAATTTTAATAAAGTTTTTGCTTTATTTTAAAACGCACATCCTAGCTTCCTTCAGAATAAAATGCATTCTTTATGGAAATAAACATAGCTAAGTGTTCAGATAAGCTGGAGAGGGGCATTGTGGGAAGAGAAACAAATCATTCACAGCCCTGCAGTATATTAATCCCATCTTTTCCATTTTTGGTTCTAATTTATTTTATTCTTTACATTCTACCACCACCAAAATAAATGAAGCCATGAATACAATAACTTTTTAAATGCGCGTATCCGCCTTCTACTGGCTTCTATTGCATTTCAATAGCACTTATTATTTTTACTCAGTGGTATTCTTTGCATTTCTCATAGTAAAGAATTCACACAGCTTTTTCTCTCCTTGTAACCAAGATATGCTTATGTTCTCATGCAACTGAAAAAAAATCATTCTAGATCTTTTCATCCTTCATTAACTGTGACTTCTACCTCTTTCTAACACGGTAAAGAAAAATATTTAGATGTTAAAAAGCATGCTATACTGCCAAAAAAAGCGACTGTGACCTTAATACCTCTGTAGTAGAAAGTGGTTTTGATTTTGTTGATGATCATTGAAACCTGATGACCAACACAGCCTGGGAAAACTCAGTTTTGGCTTACAACCACCCCAGCAACATGCCAAGTGTGGTACAGTGGGTTTGCAGACCACAGTTACATCAGATGAACGGCACCGGCAGAACTCGAGGAACACCCCAACAGTGTGGGCAACAGCTTTGTTTTGTTTTCTTCAGTGATAGAGGACTCTGTGTGTTTGTTCCTTGAACTCCAAAGGGGCATCCTCTGCAAATCAAATGTCTTGGACTATACATGTGTTTTAGACGGCATTTCTGCAGAGACCTATTCTGTTTTTCTATGGTCGTTTATAAAAAGGATGAGTCAAGCGGCTAAATGACTACAGCAGCTCTTTGCCACTCTTTTGGCTGCGGTATTTGTTTCCTCGGGACAGCCCATGTAAAAATAGTTACACAAGACTGTGTAGCTTCTTGTTCTTTGCCTGCTGCATCATCAAAAATTTGATTATTCCAGGTTCCTGGAGATAAGATACCAAACAACAAGACCTCTCTCTTTAACTCTGCCCACGCTGAGGTAGGTAATTAGGCAACTCCTGATTCATGCCACAAAGACAAGAACGGAAAGAGAAATCCACAGGAAGGGATGCCTCAGTCTGAATCTCCAATTTACCTCGGGAAGTCTGGAATACTTTTCATTTTTCTGCCTCCAGGTTTGTGCAGAAAAAGTCTCATCTGCATTCCTTTATGGACATGACATTGTGTTGGTCTCCATCCCTTTCACAGATCCTCACTGCAGGGCCACCTCCTCACTCTTGCTTTTCAGTGCTTACTGCAATTTATTCCCCAAGGACCCTCATTATTAAATACCATCTCTCACTTTTTCCTTTCCTTTTCAGCTTCCCTGACCCATTTCCCCATTCTTGCATCCTCCCTACATTTCTCACGCGGTTTTTCCTCTCCTCTACCTCCCAGAGTAGAATTTGGCAGCATATTGGCAGCACGCTGAGGCCAATGGGAGAGTGCCCTTTGGTTTCAAGGGGCTTTGGATTACCAGCTAAGCTTCTATGACCACTTGTCCTCTCTGTTGTAAAGCTCCACATGAGTATTTTGCTACAGAAAGCATCACAGCAGAGGAGCTGGGTGGCTCCACAGGCTCAGAGTGGAAGGCTATAACCACATATTCATCTGCCAGTCAGAGAAGGGAAACCCTGGGGCAAAACTTGCACAAAATAAGCCCCATTATTCAGACTGTGCAAAGGGGAGGAAAAACAGAAGAATTTTGCATTCTGGACTGACATACCAGCAAAGAGTGCTGGCGCAGAATAATACTACTACATAATAATAGTAATAATATTTGTACATAATTTATCGTTATACACTACAAACTCAGCTCAAATCCCGGTACCGTGCCATTCTCTTCCAGCTCCGTACCCTCCTCTTGCTATACTCTTTTTATTGGCTTACATGTGCTGTGGAAATTAGTTTTATTCTAATTTGGAGCCTTTGAGGAAGGGCTGAAAAAGCATGTACTAGTCCATAGTCATTAAAAAACTCAAATGACAGTATTTCATCCTGCTTTTGAGGCTAAAATATTAGGCTTTGAAACATGAATCACACAGCTTAGCTGAGGCTGTGAAGAAGCTTAGGATCATAGCTTTAGTTAAAAATAAGCTTTAATACACGA
>NW_010552298.1:0-41901 GCF_000687285.1 Phaethon lepturus | reverse complement strand
CACGACGCTGAGGAAAAGGGAGCATAGAGAATACCTCAGAAGCCAAAGTACAGCTGCTGAGCAGCTCTGAATTTGTGTACACCGTACTGCTCTGCTTCTAACCCAGATACTGTTGGGCTTCACCAAAGGCGAAGGCAGGGAACCAGGGGTAGTTTCGAGGGAGGTGTTGGGTGGCATGTGCAGGAAACAGTGTCTACTAAGTCCTAAAGAGTTAACAGTTTGCAACGTCTATCAGCTTGCAGAAGAACAAAAGATATATTGTTATATTGTTTCACAGCCTGCTTTTTTTCTCTTTTTTTTTTTTTTTCCCTTCTTCTTCTTTTTCCCCTGGCCTTGTAAATCACATGTTGGCAAGCAAGAATGAATGTTATAAAACATCTTCTGAGAGGTCCGTGCTGTAACAGGCCTTGCACTGTCCTAAGTTGCCTGTTACCCTGAATCTTCTATAGCTTAAATGCAAAAATCCAAACCCAAACCCCACAAGGACACAAAGCTTACACCGAGGGAAGGGGAAGAGAAGGATGAAAAGCACACCACACCTTAGCTTAGGAAACTGTGCTATCAACCCTTCATCTCACAGGACCAAGTCTCTGCTCTGCTCCAGACTGATCCTGGGTTACCCATACCTTGCAGGACAGCGGGGTTTGTTAGGGTCTCCAGGTCTCCTTTCAGAATTGTGTTTGAACAGCTCTGGCCCTCCTTTTTGCTGTCAGCCCTTGCAGGAGTCGTGTGGAAGGGCTACGACGAGTCTGCACAAGGGAAGGCCATGAAGACTACACTCTGGGGAACTGGATTTCAAAAGCTCAGTTAATTCCCCAGAGGAAGCCTAAGGTAAAACAATAATCATCACCTTGTTGCCCTCCCACCCGCCGGAGCACAGGTCCCTGGTTATCGGGCCGGCTGCAGGGAGAGGAGGTGATGCTGCTGCTAAAGCCTCCTTCTCAGCCGGTGCCACTCAGCTCCTTATCGTAACAGCACGAAGCCACCTGACTCTAGAGATGTATTTAAAAATAGTATCCATTTCTCTTTTTCTTTCTTTCTAAAGCAAGCTTCTCTGATATACATTGATATTTATAGCTTAGATCTAGGCAGCGCAATTATGATTTAGGGAGAACACCTGAGGTGCAGTACTGATCATTTCTGCAATAGGCAGCCCATTCTTCATAAAATAGGTACCAGAAAAGTGGTGGCAAAAGAAGCACGTAAGTATCCAGCTTGCTGATCTCAACTCCATTTGCACTCCTCTGCTCCGAGTGAGGTCCTACCCGGAGGAGAAGGGGCTTAAAGGCACAGTCCTCAGACAATAGCGCTCTCAGAATGGTTAATTATAGCACAAAGCCCAAAGAAACTTAAGTGGATTTTGCATGGCTTTATGGAAAGTGGAAAGTATTCTCTTTACCATTTGCCAAACCACACACACATTACAGCGTAACAGCTAGAGTTTCAGAGCTTTCGCAAGACCAGGTTACACATCAGTTTCATTATTTCACTTGCTATGTGAAAGCAAAAGGCTCTTGAAAAACATGACCGTGTCCAACACATCCTATATCACAGACACCTGGTATGGTCGCTGTAAACTTTTTCCTTGATGCCAGGTCATACTATGTTTTTAATATCCACACCAGAAAGGGAAACAAAAGTTCTGCGAAAAGCTTTCCAACTGCCTTCTCAAGGGAAAACCTTCCCCAGCCATGTGTGCAAGCACACTCCCAAGTGAAACAAGAGGGAAAATCAC
The DNA here is from genome assembly GCF_000687285.1 of Phaethon lepturus. Classification (NCBI taxonomy): domain Eukaryota; kingdom Metazoa; phylum Chordata; class Aves; order Phaethontiformes; family Phaethontidae; genus Phaethon; species Phaethon lepturus. The sequence goes on along the minus strand of NW_010552298.1, from coordinate 40,166 downwards.
TATCTTGACCCACTGTCTCATATTTGTGCCCTTGCCAACCACTAAAGTTATGCCTGTGGTCTTTCATCCAAAGGGGTGACCACAGAAAGGAATATAAGATGGAGTGGTATTTGCATCTCGTTCTTTCTTTTTAGAGGTAAGTAGGAGACGTGGTGAAAATTAAGGTTCTGAGTATTATGGTTTCAAGATTTACAGTGGAATGGAAGAGAAGGGAAAGAAGGCCAGAAAGCTAATAGGTAGAGACATAGTTTATGAAGAGCCAGGGTGTTTTTAGGAAAGTCAGTGCTGCTGAATAAACCATGCAGACTTCATTAATGAACTGCTAAAACTACTGAAGAGTTAGCCTGCTGTCATCCAAGAGATGTTACCAGAGACCTTATTTCAGCTTAGATATGTGGATAGCAGATGTATGTATGTATGGGGGAAATGTGGTCAAGAGACTAAAATCACTGTCCTGCAAAGACTTACACATGTGCATAGCTTCATAAAATATAAGTAATCCCACTGAAATTGTTTAGTCAGAAGGGCTACTCGGTGAATAAAGCTAAGCTCCGCATATGAAGCCTTTCAAGGCCATTGCTTAGGTGTGACAGGACATCAGAGGAGGTGTCTGGTTGAGAGGGAACCAACAGGGAGTGCAGAAGCTAAACCACAAAACCTATCATTTAGGGTATGTGTGGTTCACTGAAAGGCTGGGACCAAGACTGTTAGCAGACTGTGGGCACCGAAGGATTTACTAACTAGATAGGCTTCTTGTAGCTCCCAAAATAGACACAGGTTGCCGTATATGTAAATAGAACAGTTATTTTTGTTAAATAGAGCTTAACTGTTTCTGATACAGTCATTTATTTGTCAAGTCTGTTTTATGTTAATTTAATTATAAGAAAATTGAAAAGTGTGATACATGGCTAAGCCCTTAAGGCCAGTTAATCTATTTGGATTGTAACAAATATAATTTTTATTAGCTCAGCCTATTTGGATGGTAACGAGTATAACCTTTCAGTATACATTACAGACTGTGAATTATAGTCTATTTTATGTAAAACCAGCATTTAGTTCAATAAAAAGAAAGTTCTTTTATCTGTCATTGTGTTAAGGAATTGCTGTATTAATGGGGATGCAGTAGGCATTGTGATCATTTTCCAGAAACAAGGGTGCCCTCCTTTCTGGATGTGTATGGAAAAGTGCCCAGGTAAGTCACAGGGGCAATAGAAAATCAGGATGTGAGGATTTTTTTTTTTTTCTTTTTCTGAAAATGACCATAAGGAAAAATATTGGTAATTCCCTGAAAAAAAAATAAACAGGGCCCACAATAAAATCGTTCTCTGCACAAATGGGAGAAAAGCAAAATAAATCAAAACAAAACCCCTAACCAAATAAAATCCATCTGAAGTAAAGACACTGAACCAAAGCCTCCAAGGTAAACTGGCAAACAAATATCTGCAGACACTGCCTTAACCAATGGTAATTGAGAAATGTTAGGCCCATTATTACTGAGGATAAAACTTTCCAAATGTGCCATTTTCTTTCACAGATATTTTAAAAAATTAACTGAAAAACTAATAAAAAATAGTTGTCTCCTAGTGTGTCTTTTTGGTAAAAGGGAGAGAAGAGCTCACATTTTTTGTAGGGAGTTTTGACTTTTCCTGTTATATATGTCGCAGTGAGAGGTATAAAAAATATGTAAGAAACTGTAGAAGAGGATAACTGATACCTGAACTGATTTTTAAATTTGCTTAACTTCTGAAATGTTGAGGGGAATGTTGGCTTCTTTGAGATAACCAATGGCTTTCTAAATATATGAATTATTTGAGCTTTCAAAAACTCTTAAGAGGGAATGCTAATTTGATTGAATTTTAAGGACGATAACAATGCAAGAATTACTTGAGGGTGAAACAGTAAACGTTAGGGTGCAGAAATGCTATTATGTTCGAGCAGTTCTAATTATGATACCCACAATTTTCGTGGGAATAGTTACTTTTAAAAATGGATGGCCAAGAAGGTACAGATTTTAGAAGGATAGCTCTGATGTGAAAATGGCTTTGGAGGGACTTTTCCTCAGGTTGAGGAAGCTGTGTTTGTACCTTTGTTGGTGTGTGTGTTTAGGAGGCAGGAAAAGAAAAAGGTGAAAATGATACTGAGATAGTGTAGGTGAGTGCTGAAAAGGCTGTGGGGGATCAGAGGTCAGCAGCAGTGGAGAAGGAAAAGCTTAAATCTCAGAGACAACACATTCCCATCATTTATTTTCTTCTCGATGGCAGATTGGAAGAGCTGCAGCCCCATTTCCAAACATGCATGGTTTTAGTGGAGCCTCACAATGCCCTCTCGCCCTATAGCTTCCCGGGGAAATAAAAAAGCACAAGAAGCCACTGCAGTCTCTCCCCACACTTCATGAAGGTATCTCTGCAAAACTCCAACTTTCCCTGCCTATTTTATTTTAAAACAAGCTGCAAGCTCTGCTTAGGGTACCACTCTGTGAAAAACTTATATTGTTGAAGAAAAAATTATAACACAGTAGCAGACAATTTCTATCTGTGAATGGACTGTATTTATTTCTCCAGCCCCGCTCAGTACTTTTAGATTAAGTTTGGGCTTTTGGTTTTGGGCACATGGCCTTTTCCTGACAAACTGCAGAACTTTGCAGTGAGGTATTATTGCTTGGAACTTTGGACAAGGCTTTTCTGCTCCTCCTTTCCTTTTTTATTACATTACATGTGTCTGAAATACAGTTTTGTTCTTTTTTTTTTTTCCATTTTTAATTCTATCAGTCATAAACAGTGAGCCAAGTACGAAGTCTCTTACTACAATAGATATCTCCAACCAAAGCTACACTGTCTGAAGTTTCTTACCCTGCTCTCCATAAAGACTAAAGAGTAATTTCCATGAAAGAATCACAATACTGTAAGCTCACATCCTACTTTACTATGAGCAACTGTCTTATGTAAAGCAATATTTACACATTCCTTTCTTCAAGCTGTACGATGCCTCCCTCCATACTAAAGCACATGCCAGTGACTGCTATGTATTCAATACAGCAGTGTCACCATTAATTCTCCATACAAACACTTATACTGCCAGTATTTTCACAAGCCAATATTTAGCTATTCAAATTTCCACAAACTTTTATTTCCTTGGTATCAATCCCATTGAACATGGAACAGCCCCATCTTGGGAAGATTTTAGTTGTGTCATTAATAGCCAAGAAATCATTTAGCAAAGTAATTGTGCTGAAGCAGATCATTTATAATCCCAAATTTTATCTATAAACCCAAATGATTACCCTGGGGTAAGGGAAGTTAATTCACGGTCGCACGTTCCGTGGCAGGTTACCTCTCTGCCTGTTGGAGGGTACACAACGACTTACCTCTCTGCTTACACTTCAGCATATTTGTATATGCTGGAGCCCAATAGGTTCTTCGCAACGTTACGAAACGAACCATTTTTGCTACTCGAGGCAACCATAAAACCCAAGATCTGAGACCACTGTTTGCCACTGAATGCCAGTGAGGCACTTAAGCTCTCTACGTAGGCAGGATTTATAGTTTTGTATTACAGCTCTGAGCTTCCACGTCTACCTGGTCTCGCTCCTCTCTGTGATTTCTGTTGAACAGACCATGCAGTTTGGGTGCCTGCTGTGGGAGTGGGGTGCACGAGCAGTACTATTTGCTGTTCATCTTAGAAACTCCGCTGGTAGAGACTTCCTAATTAACATGTTCACAAAAGCTGGCTGCAGACATGTTGTCCGAGAATTACGGGTGCCTGATAGACATTCATGCAAGAGAAAGCAGCTATTAAAAAGAATATTGACTAATACTCATGCATGTTTGGGTTCAGGCAAGTGGATTTCTTCATTAATAAACCTCGCTTATTAACACAAAGGTCATCCTGAAAGAATTTGCTAGGAAACCACAACCTGAAACTTTTCCTTGGATTCGGTTTTCTCTATGCCTTGTTCCCTCAGGACATGTCTACCCAAACCTTACCACTCTCACTGTCATGATTTCGCTTTATCGCTCTTATATCGGACCGGAATAATGAGCTGGCTTTGTTACTGAGTCAGCAAAAAACCCCATTTGCGCTTTCCCAGCTGCATCAACACCTGCCAGCAGGGTGAGGAATCTCAGGCAAACACCGCTAGAGGTAAAAAGAAACACAGTTGTGATTGCGGTGTTTGAAAAAAGGCATGTACTTTGATTCAGTGGTAGGTTTCGCACAAAGAAAACTCCTCTTTTTGGTCATATGTGGAAGCCATCGTAACACTAAGATAAGAGGCACTAAAAAGGACAATAAATTATATAAATATTACTGTGGCTATTTTGTAACTTAGTATGCCACTTATATTTCTGAAGGAGAAATAGCGGACTTTTTTATATCCAGTGCCACTTGTGCTCATTAAATAGGTCCCTCAGACGCCTTTATTCCAGGTTGTAACACCTGGAATAAAGAATGAAGTAGAACTGACTAGGCACTGCAAATTTATGATAGAAACACATAATTCTGGCAAGTTAAGAATATGTTTGTTTATCTGTTGCACTGACATTCTTACATACACAGTGATGATGCTGGCAAACATGATATGTGTGTATGTATCAAACGTCTAAAAAGAGAGACCATTATGGTCCACATGATCAGTAAAACTCTTCAGTTTCTAAACAGTCTTTGAAGTAATGTTAAAGCACATATGTGAAGATTTTAACTGCAATGATTGCTGCATTCATCCATATATTGTTCACTTTGGTGGTCATTCTACAAGATCTTCTAGGTGGGAAATCAATGGAAGTTGTTGTTACTGGATGACCCAACTGAGGACATAATATTCACAGACCAACCATAAGTGATAGTAACCCTAAAACAGAGGTGCTTGCGTCAGCCTCATTTCTCATTTCAGACTGTCTGAAGACTCAAGCATGTTCTATTTCTCTTAAGCTGTTTATGAGCATGAGCTTAATTTACAAGCCAGAAGTGTAAAATTCATAGCCATTTTAAGACAAAAACCAAATACAGTATAAAACCTTTGTATAGTGGAGGCAGGGCCTCATAAAATCAGGTGGGGCTAAAGAACCTAGCACCAAATTTATTTTCACGCCTTAAACAGGATTGAAGTATCACGCTGCTTTCCATCAGGTAGACATGTATGGAAGCTAAATCTTCGTGGGTATATTCACTGATATAAAGAGGTCAAACAGGAAGACCTGCCACAAAAGAAATGATTCTGACCCAAGGTGAAGTTAAAACCTGTCTGAGATGTGGAAGCATTGATCTTGCGGACTGAGAGGTGCAAATATGTATGCTTGCTCAACAGAAAGAGTTGTTCATGCTATGACTATGACAGGTAACTGGTAATTAAAAATCTTCCAAGTTTCTTAAGTCTGTGCTGAGTGTCTGGCCTCTGCCCTTCTTTGATTAACAGAAAGCTCTACTGTTGAAACAAATGAGATAGATAGATAGAAGAGAACTGTGGAGAACTACGGTCAACATTTGTCTTTTCTAGCATGTGCAAGCTCTGCCACTGCAGGCCACCACAGGCTCCTGAAGGAGAGGTCTCTGGAGATAGGTAGCACAGGAGGGCTGAAAATTTGTAAGTAAGTAAGTTGTGTGGGCGGTCAGTGGACTGGATAAGCCTTGAGAGACAATGCTGATACCCACTGGTATCAGTTGCCTGGCAATCAGCTGCCTGGGTCAAAGGAGTCGTGCGTGATGGGAGGATTTCAATTCAGCTCTCACTGGGGTCTCAAACACTTGAAATCAGAATTTGTGGCATCAAAAAGCTCAGCACTAACATGGCATTGTTTTGATGAAGCCTACTTTTGCTATGAAGCCTGGGAAATCAAGAGCAAAGGAACACAATGATTTCTATTTGTTTGTTGATACAAAGAACTGCCTGGTCTCTTTCCAGGGACTGAAGAAAAAGGTCTGGTGGATACTGCAGTTTGTACAGAGTTTCTTTGGCAGTATGTTTTGTGCACCAATCATGGAGTAATATAGTTCATAATTTCAAATGGAGACTTTCAGATCATCAGTGGTGTCTTGGGGAATTACAGCAAGGAAAACCTTTACTGAGTCTAATGTAGACATTGTGGCAGACCCTGCTAGAAGGTGGCATGTGACAATATATGAGTAAAATTGAGTACATTGAGTAAAAGCCTCATGATTGCCACTTCGGTAACAAAATCTTTTTGGTAACAAAAATCTTGTGTCTAAATCTGCCAAAGAGGGCTAGATGACAAGAGGAAATCTCCCAGCCATCACAAGACCGAGAGATGGTGTGATAGCCTGGTGTTTGATAGACATAGGAATGCTGAGAGCCTGTGTACCTGCATCTGCTGTCTCAAGAAGTATTTGGAGGCATTCACTGGAAAACAAATCAAAATCAAAACCTCGAGCTGGGAAGGTAGGTAGTTCTGTGAGCTCAAGAACTCTTGGTTCTAGTTCTTTAGATAATTTCTGAGCAGATAAGGTAATAGACCAGCTGAGCTAAATAGGCAGCTACAAAACACTGGACTCTGGTCAGCTTGCTCAGGCAATAGGACTGGTGCTAAGTAGGTGTTTGATGAACTCTGCAGAGATTTGTTCAGTTCCAGAGCCAAGCAGAACAATTTCAATGCATGTTGTGGAGCTCAAAAGTATCCTCAGGCATGATGCCAGTGTCCTACTGTTGTGGCAAACTTCTCCAGTCGCCATGGCTGTGTAGCTTGGCTCAGATGACCGTATTGACTACCACCCTTTCTAGCCACAGAACTTTGTGCCTGCCAGATACTGATCTCTTCTTAAAATAGACTAGGGCTTTTTAAGTTGCCGTAGTAGGGCTTTAAGCTCATAGAAGAACTCTGTGTTATTTAGCAGTTCTGGAGGTGAGACAACTGCTCTCAGAAGGGGTGGGAAGCTGCTCTGCTCCCAGATGGGTAAAACAGCTCTGCTCCCAGATGGTGATTCTTAGAAACAGAAAAAATAAAGACCTCCCAAACTGAGCACAGTGCCCAAGGTGATTCTCACCAAAGTACATAAGTTATGTGAGCCCTTTGTGGGAAGGACCTGAAAAAACCCAAAAACCTTACTGAGGCCCAGGGAAGGATATGGAGGTGAGTTCCTGTAATGAGGCCATAAAAAGAAAGGAGTGAAATGCATCAAGGATTTTGCACATATCCTTCTTTCAGGAGTTTAGTGTTGATATAGTTGAAATACTACTCTGAAACGGAATATTTTTGAAGATTCAGCTGTTTGGAATCTGTTATGAAGTTTGTGACATTCCTTCTGGAAAAAATCTAGATGAAACGGAGATCTGCTTCAATGCAATGGTTGTGAGGAACTGTGTAAGGCATATGGTGGGGAGGGGTTGAGGGGCTCGTGTCAGTCACTTGAAGAAGAAAGAAAACAGCCAACGACAAAGCACTAGAAACAGTGGTTTAAAGAGGGATCAGAATATAATATTGGAAGAGTTGAATGAACTAGAAAAGAAGGGATGAGGTATAATTGTACAAAATGCAAAGTCATGTGCTTCAGGACTAGTAACAAAAATCTCTGTTAGAGGCTGACAATTCATCATTTTGAAATGACGGAAGGGGTAACACCTAGGATATATCAGCTGATCACAGCAAGCCTGTACTTCAGATTGATTTGGCTGTGAAAAGTAAAAATCTAATCCCCAAATATGTCACGTGGGGTATTTTCGGTACTGATTGAGAAGTATTAATGCTTCTGTACAGTTGAGACTTCATCTGAAAAGCTGCATACAGTTTGATTCGCTTGTGTTCAGCAAAGATGAACACAATTGGATATCCTGAGGAACAGAAACCATACTTTTGACAGGAGACCTGCAGTGGCTTAGCCTTACAAAGCAAAGGCCAATTGAGAATGTGTTGTTGTTTTATAAATAAAGTTCAGTATAGGTTTAAAAGCATAAAAGGAAAATGCTGCTTAAGCAAAAAGATAGAAAATAGTATATGCACAAGAAGAAAATTGTATAAGATGGCCATGAATATATTAAGGCTGCAAAATGAGAAGGCAGTTTCTAACAGCCAGGAGGAGAAGCAAGCGGAGGAAGACTTGCATGCTTATGATTCCTTAGGACAGAAGTACGTTCCTCATTCAAAGCTAGTGTAGGTACCTCTGTGTGGCATTGCATTTTGCCACAAAGTCCATTACGTAGCTTGTAAACTAGAAGAGTTTTTTAAAAAAAACACAATGAAACTAAAAGCACTTTTGGAAGAATGTATAAATTTAATTTGAAAGAATTTAGAATCATAGAATCATAGAATAATTTGGCTTGGAAAGGACCTTTAAAAGTCATCTAGTCCACCCGCCCTGGAATGAGCAGGGACATCTTCAACTAGAGCAGGTTGCTCAGAGCCCCGTCCAACCTGACCTGGAATATTGCCAGGGATGGGGCATCTACCACCTCTCAGGGCAACCTAGGCCAGTGGTTCACCAACCTCACAGTGAAACATTTCTTCCTTGTATCTAATCTAAATCTACCCTCTTTCAGTTTAAAGCTATTACTCCTTGTCCTATCAGTGGTAAAAAGTCTGTCCCCATCTTTCCTACAAGCCCCCTTTAAGTACTGGCAGGCTACAAGAAGGTCTCCCCAGAGCCTTCTCTTCTCCAGGCTGAACAACCCCAACTCTCTCAGCCTGTCCTCACAGGAGAGGTGTTCCATCCCTCTTGATAATTTTTGTGACCCTCCTCCGGACCCGCTCCAACAGGTCCATGTCTTTCCTGTGCTGAGGGCTCCAGAGCTGGACACAGGACTCCAGGTGGGGTCTCACCAGAGCAGAGTAGAGGGACAGAATCTCCTCGCTTGGCCTCCTGCCAATTTCCAAATGATAAGTCAATTTTTAAAACTGGTCTATATTTTTCATATATCACAAATGGTTCAAACCGGCATTTCAAGTACAAAGTTCATGTTCTAGGTAGGAACAAACAGGTGCTGAGCTACAAACAGTATCTTTAGAAGACAAACAAAACACTTAAAATATATCATGAACATTTTCAGCTTAGCGTGGAAATTTTGAATATGGTTTATCTATGTGTGTAAATTGAAACTTGCAAAAATACGTAGAAAAACATAGGTAGACACACATTTCTAGTGTACATTTAGATACATATATGTTTGAGTACTTATGAAAAAACTTGGGAATAGAATAAAAACTCCAAGTCTGTATACACCTGCATATTTAAAGGGTGATTGTTTGACACAGGATATGGTATTTCCTTTCAGCTGTACCACATGAGCAAAACAATGAAGAATACTAATAATGAAATAAACAGCAGATACAGTATAAAGTAGATTTTTCTTTTTGGGACCTTCATTTATGCTAGATAATTTGCAATTAATACTTTATGAAAATTGCCTGTTTTGTATGCATGAGCAGACAAAAAGCTTCCTAAGAGCATCATTGTTTCCTTAACGAAAGATACAATGCCAGTGACATTATCAGCATTATACACTTGAACCACAGTTGGTGGAGACGACATCTTCTATAGTGTGCTGTCATGCATTTAAGACTAAATCTTATTGCAGCAAGTGGATGTTTTGCCACTGAATTCAAAAGGATACAGATTTGGCCCTCATTACTTGCCTCCATTTCTCCACCTAATTAAAGCATTTGAATGCTGACAGGTCACTGGAATGAATGCCCAATTAATTACTGATTTGTTCATCATAGCCACAGCCTGAATGCTATGAGTTTATACTGTAGACTCAAAATGATTCCTCCTTGGATTTGAGCTGTGCTCTAAACAATCAGACATTTTTGCATCGCACAAAAGAAAAGCCCAAATACATGAATTTTAAAAAGTATGTTAAATTTGTACATTCAATATGTATTGGGGATATCAGAGGAGCTTTTCCTATTGCATATGCCACATACATACAAGTGTTAAATACAAAGTGCATACGGTACAGTACGTTGACTTCTCTCCCAGTTAAATTAACAAATATGCAAATTATAAAGGATGTCAGAGCACCGAAGAAACATCTGCTAACCAAAGTAAAAAGTAATGATAATGATGATAAATAAAGACAGACAAAAGTAAGTATTGTTTGAGGTGGATTTTCACCCAGCTGTGCATTACTATAAAGGAGATATGAAAGAAGGCTACCCTATTAGCTGACAACCTCAAATGTGTTCAGAAAGCAATTTTTAAGTGTCAAAAGTCATTCTTATGACAACGTATTTTCTTCATTTCTGTTATTTGGAAGCCCTTTACGAACGCACCCTCTCATGAGAAGAGCAGGGTGTTGGAGGGAAAATCAATTTTGTGGAGGATTTCGGCATTTTGAAATGTGGCTTTGTTCCTATTAGGAATAACTGTCAGAAAACAAACCAACAAGGAGATTCTTTGCAAGGCAACTCTTAACCCGAGACTGTCCTCCTGGAGGTTTCCCTAACAGCAGGAACAGGAAAGCTCTGAGGTCCCCGAAGCAATCTACCTGAAGACCTGTCCTGTATCACAGACTCTGAGCAGCCAACATCTCCCATCATGTCTTCCAAGAAGCTGGGCAGATGACCTTGCAGATGAGAGGGAGGACAGCAAGGGTCCCCTGGAATCACTCCAGCTACCTCTCATCGCTGGGTTTCACTGACGAATGCAATTCAAAGTATATACTACCCAGGTTAACAGAAACAGCATTTCAGCTGGCATCATGACAGGCACAGCTTACAGAGCCACTTAGGAGTTTTGTTTGCAGATTTATTTGTATGGCGAATCAATGTCAAGATGCCTTTAGATATTTATACATGTAGCGATTGTGTTATCCTTATTACACAATGTCAAGACGTTGACTACTGTGAGCGGTACGTGGGTAAATGCAACACCGACCTTGGTGCTTGTTCTACAGATTGGAAGTCAACAATCACCATTTAGAAGCAGAAATTAGATAAACCCTGTGGCTAAATGATTATAACATTCCAACTTTTTCATTTGAGCATTAACTTTAACTTCAGCATTGATAGCAAAACATTCTCTGTGTCTTCTTAGTGACTTTCACATGCTATAACAATATAATAAACTAACCGCCAATAATGGTGTATTATGTATGGATGTGCATATTATCACCTTCCCGTCTTCCCCTCTCATGTCCTTACTTTTCAAGGAAGTTTAATTATCATTTAGTGAAACCTTGCTCTGAAATAAAAGCTGTCTAAACTTTCTCTCAGGCAGCCTGTATGGTCAGTCCCTGCATGTAAAAACATGGCAAGCATTTGGGTGTCATTCAAAATACCTTTCCTGTTCTTTCGCTCTCCATAATATCCATCACCTTATGCATGGTCCTTCTAATCAGATTCCCTGTGGTTCTATCATTTATGGTCAGTATGAAGGTAATGCTAGCTCATCTCCAGCAATCCCTGACAATTAAATCTTCTATCTCGTGTGATGAATGACCTCATTTTTCTTCCTTATGTCCCAAGGAAAAACATATAGTGCCTGAGATGTTGCTTGCAGAAATGGCTTGGAGTAGTTTGCAATCTTCCAAAAGATCTGAGAACAACATTTAATACAGTATGTCTTAAAATAAAATGCAAAATATTACCTTATCCGTGCTGAAGAGGACAAATGAAATTAAGTACACAAAGTACACGGTGGAGAATTTCTTTCAGCTGAATTCATTCATTGTCTAAATAGTGTGTGAGGGCTATGAGAACTCAACTACTTTACAGTTATGACTAACAGCTGAGTAATAAAAACATCCTGAGCCTGAGTGAAATGGAGGCAGATTGACCCTTGGTGTTCTTGCAGCTTTTAGAGCATGTATATATTCTTTTCCCACTAATTCTGAAGCTAAAAACAAAGCAAGAGTCAAATTCCAACACAGGCCAATATGTAGGCACAGTTTCATTATGTAAATTTGTGTAAATCAAGAGTCTAGCACTTCTGTGGCTCCTAGTTCCCTGGCATTTCTGAAATGGTTCAACATGGACAAAACACCAAGATAAACAAAGAGTGATTTGCCATGGTCGTATGAGTTACTAACAGCTAATATGGGTTTTAAAAATGGTAGAAGGGCTTGTTTTTGCTCCAGTGTCCCCAGAGTGTCTATGTCCTTTATGAAATGCTTTTTCTTTCATCTCCAAGTACAGGGAATACAGTTTCCTCTAGATAGTAAAAAAGTTGTAGGTCAGACCTAAAATCAAATGCAGATTTCGGAGTACTCTCTCTTAAACAAGAGCTCTAGCAGTTTCTCTGTTCATGAATACTTCAGGAATTCTGAATAGTAGTAGAGCAACACTGTAACATTTATTACACTTTAGTAAAATAGCAGTTTTAGCTTAAGGCTTTCTAAATAAAGATCTTTTTCAACTGTGAAAATATGGATTGGATGGATGACATATACTTACTTTCTATCTTTGCCCAAAAGTCATAGTGAATATTGAACATATAAAGTTTCAATCAAATCTGCTTAATATCCTCTAAATAATTCTTCCTTTTTGCTCAATCCAACATTAGAAGAGCAAGTATCTAAGTACTATGGAAGACTCTTGAAACAGAACTGCAAAAAGACCCTTACAAAAAATAAAGAAAAAAATCCTGGTTTTACCTCATTTCCCAATGAGTTTTACAGACTCAGTAAATTCAGAAACTTTGGAAATGTTTCAGCTACTCTTCCCAAATGTCAAGGTACTTATCCAAATTTTTGTTTTGTTCATGTTAAGTGTGAAACAGACATTTCCTCCATCTCTATTTATAAATCTGTAATCACTCGATGTTATTTGTGAAACCGTAACTACTTCTTATACCTGGAGTAGCAGAGTAGTCTGTGTTTAAGCACACATAAGTATTACTATTACAAAAGCACAACTTAAGTCATTTAGAAAAAAAAAAAACCTATTTTTTTATACTCAAGGAACAGCAGTGGTGTAAACATTTTAGGATCCATAAGGAAAAGGAATATGGAAAGTATTATTGTGTATTTATACAAATTAGTGATACAGCTTCAAATTAATACTTTATTCAGTGTTGGGAATTCTGGCTTTAAATAAGAAAAATAAGAAGGAAAATGAAAACAGGCAGAACAGTTAGTGAAGAAGGATAGCACATACAGATAGTATCTGCCTTGTAGAAGAGGGACCATCTCAAACATAAACAAAATAATGAATGGTATACACGGGACAGGAAACTTCTATTTATCCTGTTTGATCATGGTACAAAGAGGAAGGAGACATTCAATGAAACTTGAAAATGGCAATACCAGACTGTTAAAAAGGTCTCCTTTTCAACACAGGTGGGAAGCTGATTATCATGAGGTATTACTGAAAAGTTCAGAATGGAAGTTCTATGTATTGAAAATGAAGAAAAGGATAATTGAAAGGAACTGGGCTCCTTAAGCATCACATAAACAACTTTTTGGCAAATGGGCCTTTAAAGGAAAAACTTGTCTCAGGAAGGATATTTCCATATTTGCTCTTTGTAGGCAGTATTCCTGTAGGTTCTTTAAGGCCAACTACTAAAACCAATATGTGAAAAGATCTTGTTTTAGTTTTTTCTATATTTCTATATTTTTATATTTCTATATTTCTGTATTTCTATATTCTAATTTCTAATATTTTAATTCCTGTGAACCCTTATTTCCTTAGTGTAATGAATCTTTCCAATGTTGGTGGATTTTACTCAAAGTCCGACCAAACTGATGCAACATTTGCTCATTAACATATGAGGAAAAATTGGCGCAGCTTTCATGAAATGAGAATGGGAAAATACATTTTCTTCTTAGAAACAACTGCCATGTGATTTACCAGTTTGAAAGCAAGGGAAGAAAACTGGAACTAGATGGAAACTAATTGGTTTCATTGACTTGTAATCGCTTCAGAACAACACTTGATTCAATGCTGTACCCTTCAAACAAGAGTTTCTTGAAGATCACATACCACCCCACAAAAAAAGTCTGTTTGTATCTATGCAAAATTGACTCCAGCAGGAGTCCATGCTTATTTTCTAAAATTTTGAGTATGAATTCTTGCGAGGTAGTGAATGTTTACAGGTAGCAGAGAAACAATGAAGAACAGAGAGAAATTAAGATTTCTATTCACAATGGACTTTGTAGACTTACTTCTTGAATGTGACATTTTTCTGTTGGAGTTGTGATCATTATGGAAATGAATTTATACATACTTAGAAGCACATCCATTTAACCGCTCACATCTTCCCTATGTTCCTATACAGAATGAGCTCATAGGACAGCAGAAGTCATGGAAGGCAGTCTGACTAGCCTGAAGTATATATATGTTAAAATGTTAAAAGGACAAAATGGACTGTACTTTCAGAAATTACTTATTTTTGGTTTTGCCCTCTTGATGTTACGCTGTTAATCACAGATTTCTCTATCATATTCACAGAAATCATTGAAAAGTTTCTCCCATTTCACAGGATCATAGGATCAAAATAATTGAGATTGGAATGGAGGTCTCTTGTCCAGCCTCCTGTTACTCAAAACAGGGTCAGTAGTGAGATCAGACCAAGTTGCATAGCTGGCCTTAAAAACTTGCGAGGATGGAGACTGTACAACCTCTCTGGATAAACTGCTCCATTGCCTGACTGTCCTCATGGGGAAAAAAGGTCCTCCTTATACCCAGTTTGAACCTCCGTTTTAACTTGTTGTTTGTCTCTTGTCCTCCCACCATGCACTGCTGTCTCCTTGATTGTCCTTCTTCTAGATATAAGAAGGTTGCTGTGAGGTCTGCCAAAGCCATCTCATCTTCTGGGTGGACAAGTCTCTTCCCTCTTTCCTCATTTGACAGTGCTCTAGCCATTAACCACGTTGGTGGTCATCCACCAAATTTGCTCCATGTTGTTGATGTCTTCCCTGGTGGGTATTGGTATTGACAGGTGGAGGGCAAAACTGAATGCAGTATTCTAGATGTGGTCTAGCAAGTGCCGTGTTGGGGGTATGATAATTTCCCCTGATCTGTTGGCTACGGTCCTGTTTATACAGACCAGTGTATTTTTGGCCATCTTTGTTTCCAGGGCACACGGCAGTCTCATGTGCAGCGCATTGCTCACCAAAGACCTGCAGGGATTTTTCCACAGAGCTGCTCCCTAGCCAGCCCATTCCCAGCCTGTGTGGTTGCCCTGCGCTTTTCCTTCCTAGGTGCAGACTTGGCAGTTGTCCCTGTTGAATTTTATGTGGTTCCCGCTGGCCCTTTCCTCCAGCCTGCTTACTTAACTCTGAACGGCAGCCCTGCCCTTGAGCAACTGGTTCTTCCAACTTAATCTAATCTTCAAAACTGATCAGGATGTGCTCCACCACCTCCTTCAGGTCATTGATAAAGATGTTAAACAGAACAGGTCCTAGTTTACACACCTGCAGTACTCCACTTGTTACCAACCTCCAGGTGGACTAGGAGTAGATGACTAATTAAACACTAGCCTCTAAGTCCAGCCATCCACACAGTTTTTTACCTGTCTGGTTGTCCACACATCCTGACCATAGTGTCCAAACATGGACACAAAAGAATAATGGGACACCATGTCAGAAGCCTTACTAAAGGCAAGGTAAATAAAATCCATGCCTTTCCCTTCATGTGCGAATCTAATCATTTAATGAGGAAGGCAATCAGGTTGGTCAGGCACTGTTGATAAATCCATGCTGGCTATTCACAGTCACTTTATTCTGTTTTCTCAGTCCAAGAGGAATCACTCCATGGTTTCCCAGGGACTGAAGAGAGGCTGACTGGCCTGTTGTTCCCTGTTTCCTTACAGTCTTTTTAAAGGATGGACACATCTGCCTTTCTCCAGTCATCAAGGACCTCCCCTAGTCCCTATGACCTTTCAGCGGTGAGAGAGATCAGCCTATCAAGGATACCACCAGCTCTCCCAGCACCCATGGAGACAGCCTGTTTGGCCCCATAGACTTGTATGGGTCGAGTTCTCTCAAGCTCCCTCGAGTTTCCTGACTTGTCCCTCACCGGCTGCCAGTCCTTCTGCTCTTCCCTGAACCCTGCCTCCAACACAGAGAGCTGGAAGACCTAGCTGATGAAGACTAGGGCAAAGAAGGTGGTATCAGTACCTCAGCCTTGTTTGTGTTTGCTGTTACTAATTCATACACTACCACCCCCAATTCTGCAACAGTCCCACATAGTTCTTGTACAACCCTGGAATACTAATGTAGTGGTAGAAGATTTTCGTGTTATCACAGGATCACAGAATGATTGAGGTTGGACTCATTTGGGTGTCGTTTCATCCAACTGCCCCTTTTCAAGCAGTGTCATCTACTGCAAGGATGGAGACTTCACAACCTCTCTGTGCAACTTGTTTCAGTGCTCAGTCACCCTCACCGTAAAAAAGTGTTCCCTGATGTTCAGACGGAGCCTCCTGTGTTTCAGTTTGTGCCCACTGCCTTTTGTCTTGTCACTGGCCACTATTTAAAAAAGCCTGGCTCCGTATTCTTCACACCCTGCCTTCAAGTATTTATATACATGGATGAGATCCCTCCTGAGCCTTCTCTTCTCCAGGTTGAACAGTCCCAGCTCTCAGTTTCTCCTCACAGGAAAAATGCTCCATTCCTTTAATCACCTTAATGATCCTTTGTTGGACTCTCCAGTATGTCCATGTCTCTCTTGTATTGGGGAACCCAGAGCTGAACCCAGCACTCCAGGTGTGGCCTCACCAGTGCTGAATGAATAAAGGGGAAGGATCACCTCCCTTGACCTGCAGGAAATATTTTACATAATGCACCCCGGGATATCACACACTTTACAACCCTTGCAGATGTCAACTCTAAGTGAGCTTTGGCTTTCCTAGTAGCATCACTACATGGCCAAAATTTATAAATTTATCCTTTGTAGTCTGTCCCTGCTTCCACCTCCTATATTCTACTTTTTTTACACTGAAGGTCAGTCACGTGTTCCCTGTTTAGCCAGTCTAGTCTCCTGATACCTCTGTTTATTTTCCTGAGTATCATGATGACACATAATTGTGGTTGGAGGAAGTTGTCTTCAAAGGCCAGTCAGTTTTCCAGAGCTCCTTCACCCTTCAGAGGTGCCTCCCATGTGATCCCACTTACTAGTTCCCTGAATGAGGTGCACTCTGCCTTTTTGAAGTCCAGGGTCTATATTCTGCTACTCTCCTTCCTTGCTTACTTGGGATCTTGGGTCCCACAATTTCATGGTCACTATAGTCAAGGCTGCTGTTTATTGTCATGTCCCCAAGAAGTTCTTCCTTGGCTGTGAAGAGCAGATCAAGCTGAGATTTAAAAGATTCAGTCATGACCTGGGACTGGAATTAGTACTCCTGACATTATTTGTTACAATATACATACCAACAAACCAGTATTCGCAAAATTCCTGAGACAGGCTGTCTTCTCACTGGGAAAAGAGTAGGGGCCAGCATGAAAATACCCTAATGTTAATGTAATTGTAAATTCACACACCCTTTATTTCTCCCCCATATTAAAAATACACAGAAAAATGCCAAATGAAAAAATTAAATGGGGATTTACTTGATTCTTAAGATCATTTTGATTCTCATAAACATTTTTTTTCTTGCACATATAGTCCTAGGAAAAAAGTCTAGGAAAGCTTAGGAAAACTTTTGCATCCACTGACATTCTAGTTGAAGTTAGAGTAAATCAGTATTATTTTCTGACCATTTTTTTTCTGACTAATTTCCTCACTTCTCAGCAGGTGAAACCTACTGCCAGTTAGAGACTTACAGTGTTCAGCATCCATTCTGATGCAAACTGAAAAAGGCAAGTCTCTTGCTGGCTGGGGACAATGAAGTCATTAATCAAAATCACTTTCCATCTCTGCTGATGATGGAAAAAAAGTCTGTCTACTATCAGGGTGCAAAACTAAACTAGAATCATTGGGCTGTGACTTCAGAAAAGGAGGTAATATGGAATAAGTTCTAGGGAAAATGATAGGAGGGGAAGCACATCTCCAAACCTCAGGATCCTGGGGCTGACCTTTGGGTTTCATGGTAATTTAAAGTATCTTCGAGGCTACCTTGAGGTATTGCTGATTCTTAAGAGCCACAAGAAGTCCTTCTGGTGATGGTAGGCAATCCTTGGGGCACAGAAACTTGCAGTGAGTTCCTCTCCAGTAGTCATACCATCCAAATATCTTTGAAGTGGAACTTGCAGCGAGGGAAAGGGAAAAAGCCATTACTATAGGATTTCTGTATGTCAGAGAAATCCTCAAAGAGATGCCTAAGCTGACTTTAAGGCTGCTTTGTGCTGCTACTATTGCACAGAACAGGATGAATTCCCCCATGGATCTGTCTTGTAAATATTCTGAGGAGATAATCTTGAATCCTTCAAAATGTTTATATCCTAAAAGGCATGAGAAATTCTACGCACATGTTATTGGTCTAGTCCTATCAGTCTAGGACTGGTCAATGGGATGTTAAAGCTGAATACCTTGGAAAATGCCAGTGGGACCAATAGCTAGTGCTCAACAGCCAGTAACTGAGTCAGGAATCATCTGCATGCAAGTAGCATAGGGAAGGAAGAAAAGTAATAAAGAGGTTTAGACACATTACTCCTTCTTCCCCTGACACCTCTCTGGCTTAAACCAATCTCCTTAAAGGTTTTAATGTAATTCAAAACACTGATTTGTCTAGGTGAGGTTTTTTGTCATATTTTCTATCTGCTGGCCAGTGCAAGGAGACCTGGAGTAATACAAAGCTTGCTGGACAGCCCCACTGAATTTTGCAGAACTTAAACTTTCTTTGATTAAACAAACAAACAAACAAACAAACAACTCCTTCCTAATTTCCAGAAAGCAAGGTCTTTCAAAAAACTGTTTGTTGGTAGACTGCTGAGAAGTTATTTCACAACAATGTCAAACCTGAAGTATGATGACAGTTTTAATGCCAATGCTGTGAATTATTTCAGGGCTAATTCATTTAATGGGTGCTTGGGTAGGGGCTAAAATGACCAAAATATATGAACTCTTACGGTATTGCTGGAAGAAAGCCCTATCTATACTTTTCAACCCTTATTCTGATTCATATATAAATGGTTAATTCATAAAGTGATATATGTCTTATCAAACAACAAAATAACATGCTCAGTTTGACAAGGCCAAAGGAAAAAATGACAAATATGTACATGAAACCAGGAGTATTCTCCAAAAAGGCAGTAAATTCTCAGTGGATTACTCCATAGCGGAGCTATACCAAAACAAAAACAATGCATCAAATCCAGTCTTAGGGATGAGTCCTGAAATGCACTGATCTCACTGAAGCCACTAGGATATGCAAGGGCCCACCATCTCCTAAGATCTGGCCTTGAATTTCAAATCAAGTCTTTCATTTTATTTGCAAGTTCTAATACCAGAAAACAAGCAAAAAGGAAAATTATGTTTCAGTCCCTCAGGTTTTTCTTAAAGAGATTACCTCAGGCTTGACACTTTTATCCTTGGGATAGGATACCAGGCCCCCTGTAAGAAAAGTTCAATCTGGTCCAAAATACTCAATAAATTGAAAAGGCAAATTATGAACATAATAGTTTAAGTGATTATTAACGACACCTCTGAAAATAGGCATGTTCAGCAACCAGTAATGTGGCTAAATGGTCATGTCACCTCTATGTCCTTTAGGTCAGAACTTTAATCTATGGTTTAAGGATCACACCAAAGGATTTAGGTGGCTGAACATGTATGTTGCTTTAAACTGTACCTCTCTTAATCTGAAGCTTATGATTTTTTGACTCATTGATGATCTGATTTTTTTTGAAGTATATGAACTATATTGTTCTCATGTTTTCACATGGCTAGTCTACATTTGTTTTCTGATTTTTTTGTTTCCTGCAAATATACTTTCTTACATATGCTATCTTCTTCTTTGAATACAAGAACATTTAAAAGGATCATAGAATCATATATGAGATATGTGAGATATAGAATCATATGTGAGAATCAAGATGTAAGAAACTGATGAGAAATAACATGGCTCTTGATTTTGTATAATAGACAAATGCTTCCCCAAGTTAATGAGGATAGTAAAAACAAGGTTCAGACACTACAAGACTGAGCAATAATACCGCAGATGAATTTCAGAGCAGAAGAATCAGGAGTGATGCACTTGGGATTAACCGAACAACTTTATACATGCAGTGCGAGGTGCTGAACTGGCTGTTGCTACCCAGCAATGGGATCCTAGAGTTGTAATAGTGAAAATGACAGCTCAGTTCCCAGTTGACATCAAAAAAGGAAACTGAGTGTTAGGATCTATGAGAAGAACAATACATAATCAATACAGTGAACATCATTTTGCAGCTAGGTAATTCTATGGTGCACCTGTATATTGAATAATGTGTGTATTTCTGGTCCCGCCACCTCAACAAAGACGTAGTAAAGCCGTAAAAGGTTCCGAGAAAGGTGATAAGAATGACCAAAGTTATAAAGCTGCTTCTGTTTGAGGAATGATTAATTAGCCTGGCATTCTTCAGCCTGGAAAGGAGTTACCCGGTGGGGGGATACCACAACAGTGGATAAAATAATGAGTGACAAAGAGTGAGTAACTAGGGAATGATCCTTCATTGTGTTTTCAAATACAAGAACTAGGAGGCATTGAATGAAATAAGCAGATGGCAGGTTCACAATGCCAAAATGAGACGGTTCTTTAGGTTGTATAGAGTTAAACTGTGAAACCCCTTGAAAAATTCTTGAATTCCAGAAGTTTTACATGAGTTTAAAAAGGAACAGCAACATGCACAGAAGATGAATCCATAACAGATTATCAAACAGAATGATCCTACCTCTAAGCGACAAACTGTTGGAGTTGCAAGGGTATTTTCAGGAAGCCTCAGTCTGTGTGCTGTTCTGATATCCATCCCTGGCTGCCATGACCTTCGTGAAGGATGTCAAGGGTATTAGGACAGATGGCTTTTGGCTGGACACAGTAGAGACATGCTAACATTTTAAAGAATTAATGCACAGATGTAAATGATAATAGAACTATATTGACAGGTTTTGAGAGCTGTGTTTTGAACACCAGTTGCCCTAAAACTTTCTAGTCATCCCGATAACAATCCTTTGACAGCAAGGTTAAATGACAAATTTAGTCATGCCTTTGCTCCCTAGTCAATTTTTGATCCACTAAAAGGCCTATCTCTCACTACCTGGTTACCAAGTTTACTTAATACCTTCTCACAGAGTGACTTTATCAAAAGCCTTCTGCAAGGCTAAACTCATTGCTTAAAAAAAATCCCCTCTACACAGCATTTCATTAACTAGCATACATAAATTCATTGTTTTAGAGAAGTCAGCAGTAATTCACCACTTTTAGTTGGCAAAAACTATTCTAAACAAAGAATTGAGGGTTGTCATAATTCAAGTTTATACAATCTTTCTCGCTTCTGAATGTTTCTAAGTTCAGCAAGGGCATCCTAGCCATCATTGCTTGCTTCCTCAGACACAAGAGCAGGTCTTCCTTGTACCAGCAAGTAAGAAGGTTGCATGATTATTCTGTGCTACACTGTGCAACTTCTGCTCCAAAACTATGGGCAACATTGTGTGAAAAGACAATGCTGGTATATTTAGGCTGAGCTTCAGAGCTGAATGTTCATAAATTCACATGGCAGTAAATAGGCAACAATAAATCTGGCCTTTCTGAGCCAAGGGGCTATAAACTTCTATAAAAAGACAATAGGAAGCTTTGTTGCAGCTGATTGCAACAGCACAGAAATTATCTTGGTTTCTTCTGTCTATAAGTGCAAGAAATATTGAGTTGTTAGCCCATTGAGACAGATCTGAATGTAAGGTAAGTCAATTGATTGGTGGGTGCTATAAGAGATGAGTAACTGGGCAAGCATAGACAGGTGACATTTTTGTTCTTAATTTCTGTGTCCAATTTTTGGACCAAAATAGAAAGAGGAAACAAGCATACAGCTTACTCCCTTTACCACTTTCCTTCTGACCTCTTTTTTACACAACTCATGCAAAACCAAAGCAGCATGGTTAAAAATAAGTTTCTCAGCCACAGAAAAAGTGCAAAAAGAGATAGAATTACTAGCATCACAATAAATAATCCCCAACACAAACAACAATAACAACAACAAAAAGCCCCCCCCCGCCCCCAACGCTCATTAGGAATAGGCTTGTTATGATGTAGAATATTAATTTGGGGATTTCGTGGGACAAAAGTCAAAGCTGTGCCACTGCTGTTAATCTGCCCCAGCGAGGATTGCCAACACAATTCACAGTGCAAGGGGGACCAGAAGCATCCCGGGATACTCAGAAAACAATTTTTCAGCTGCAACAATAGACAGTCTGACAAAATCACCATGAAGCAGGGAGGAAACCCGGTCGTTAATAAATGAGAACTGTATCACTGCTGGACACACCATCCCTCTTGGCCTCCTTGTAGATTGGGCCCAGGCCAGGGGGGATGGCATGAGGTGTTTGGAAGAGCCTGTCTTCCCGGCTTCGCCTTGCAACACCACAGGGTTTTTCCAGGGTGAGGTGGCACAGCTGGGGCTGTCATGGTCATACCTGAGGTGTCCACCCTGCTGGAATGTATTTGTTGAACGGCTCCGTGGAGCAGATTTTGAGCCCTGTGTGCTTTCTCAGCAGGAGTGAGCAAGGCAGTGCCAGCAGCTGGAGAAGCCCAGAAGGTGATAAGCAGTTTGCTCTCTGCCTCTGTATGAGTGTGTCTCGCCCCGAGCTGTCCCTGTGCCTGGGAAATAGGGGGAATGTCCCAGAGCAGAGCAATCCCAAAATAGCTCTGCAGCCTATATAACTAAAAAGGAGGGAGGGATTAACTTGCAAGGTTTATGTTGTATAAACCAACCACCCCCACATGGTCTATCTTGAAGAAGGATGGTCTACAGTGCATCAACACACAATGCTGAATCACAAGTGACTGAGGAAGGTTAAGATTTTGGAGTCTAGGACAAGCCAGTGGGAAGCTGTTTAAGCTAGTGGGAATTTTCTGAGTACTTTAAAAACAAGCCTTGAGCAAACTCCATTTCGGTGGTTGAATTGGTTGTTCCAATCAGTTCTAAGGTTTTATTCCTGCCATTTAAATAATGTGCGCTGCTAAGCTTAAATAACTCCAGGATTTGTCTTTTCAAAAGTAGTATGGTAAAATCTTCCAAAACCAGGAACTGATATGATCCAACACACAGAAAGAAAAAAATAAAAATAAAAAGGAGATAAAGCTGTTAAAATTTTTGGCTGACTCACAACCTCTGTCTTTTTCCATACTACCCCTAAACTTTCTAGGTAATACCTACTGTGATTGTCATGCTGTTTAAACAAATACATTTAAATAAAAAATATATATACATAGGACAAATGACAATTATCAACACGTAGAAATAGAATCTAATCAACTGACATTTTCTAGGGTTGGTTGGCAGACTCCTAATGTTAATTCTAGGTGTTGATTTATGATACTAGAATTTAATCTTATCGTAAGATAGGATTGCAGTCACTGGAGATGAAGAAAATTTACTCATTTATTTCACTGATGGATAAAGTTCAACAGCTAAGGACAAAAGAAAATATATGCAAAAACTTTTTCAGTTTCTATGGTTTATACTCCTTTTCCATATTTTATCTTGTTGTATTTTCCATTTTTATTTGGTTCTTTCCTGTCAATATTCTTTCTCAGTTATTTTGGTTACAAAAATGGCCATGAGGAGAGTGTGGAAAATGGGGGATATTTCAAAATATAATCCTTATGATGCATACATTAAATAAAACGAGAAACATCATGCCATATAGTTCTTTTTGATAGACAAAATTAAGGACGAAGAAGAAGAAAGCTACGTGTCATGGGAGAGCAAAAGCATGTGCAAGTACATGAAATACTTCACTCCTTCCTCACCAGTAACATTGGCTGGACAGAAAAGCCATCTTCACTGCTTCATCTTTTGCCCAGCTGGAGAGTTCTACTAGAAGCACAGATACTAGGTACCGCTCCCTTAAGAATAGAAATGATCAATTTATCCTTTAGTGATTTCTTTCACAAAGGAAGAACTGACGTGGATGACATTGGTTAAACTGTTCCTTTCTGATTTTCAGAGTTTTAATGTCAACAATAAATACCTTTTCATTCCATACAGGTGCATTTTGTTTATTATGCTATATAGAAAATAATTTCAACACAAACAGAGTTAGTTTCTGTAGTTTAATATAATTAATAGAAGAAATGATAATGACCGAGGGGAAACAAGATTTTATTCAGTCAATTGAACCGTGTGATAATTCCTGAAAAGACAACGTATCAAGACTGTGTATATGAAACCTTTTTTTTTAGAGCATTGGCTTTGTTCAAATATACAGAATGCTGAAGTAGCAAGTAATTTATACCAGCTATGAGAAAAATTCAAAATTTCTGCAAATATCCATCAGCATTTCAGTACCTCCACTTCCTGAGGTAATGATTAAAAAATTATCCTTATTAAATGACAGGGAACAGAAACACTGAAAACACATTATTTGGAAATTGCACATTATTTCTTTTCATAGGAACATAGAAGTAGCCATACATAGTTGGACCAAAGCTTCATTTTATCAAACACCATTTTTCTTAAAGTGACCTGTCATGGATTACTGGAGAAAAGTTTAAATGTAGAGTGATCCTTCCAAGAGCTGGACAATGAGGAGTGCAGGGATTTCTTGTACATATCTAGAAAGTGTAGGAAATGCTGACTAATTTCTCTAATATAATTTTAGATTATTTTTTTTGCCTCCCAGCTTCTTCTGGTAATGAATTCTATTATTTCATTCATTTGGGGAGAAAAAATAGTGTTTTTCTCATCTGTTTTAAATTGGGTATTTCATAGTTTCAGTGGATGGCCACTTGTTCTCCAATTATAAAAATAACATTCCTATTCATTTTTTTCATATGGACTTCAAGATGGCGGTCATATTCCCCCACTGCTAAAGAGTTTCAGGCTATACAGCCCCGCTTTGTACAGACGCTATTCCTTCCTACTAATCACCTTTCTTGATTTGCTCCTCCTGTCCACTTTTTTCCTATAATCTCTTAGTAAGTTAAACTGGGTGCAGTATTCAGATTTATTTGCTTTTCTGGCTGCTTCTCATCATTGAACTGTTGTTTGCAGAGAACCATCCTCAATTCCAACACGTCTTTCCTGAGTGGTAGTAGTTAGTTTATAGTCCCTTATTCCATATCATGGGTACACTACTATGTGGCCATTTACTGAATTTCATTTACCATTGACATGTGAAGATCTGCTGAAACACTCTACCATTAGTATTGGTTTTGAGTGTCTTGAGGTATTCTGTCTCACTTGTGAACTTTGTCACCTGACTACTTGATCTCTGTTTGAGGTCATTTATTAACACACTGGACAACACTCATGCCAAGGGCCCTGGAGAACCCTGCTCTTAATAGCTTTTCATTGTGAAATCTGTTTCCTACCTACTTTTTCCTCTCTTTTAACCAATTATTAATCCATGAGGGCACCTTGCCTCTTACCCATGACAGATTAATTTCTTTAGAAATCTCTTCTAAAGGACTTTGTTGAATGTTTTTTTAAAATCTAAGTACAGAGTCATTGGGTCACCATTGCCCATAACCTTTACGACCCCTCAAAGAACTTTCATTGATCTGCAAGAGAGGACTTCCTTTCACAATAGCCCAGCTGATTCTTCCTTGGAATATATAATATTTATCTAGATATCTATTAATTCTCTCCTTTGTTATAGTTTCTTTTATTTATCTGATAAGGAATTCAGGCTTACCAGTCTGTAGCTCCCTGAATCATCTGTGAAGCATTTTTCAAAGACTGGGGACTCATTAACGGACTTCTACTTTCCGAGCATTGACACTAGTAAAGCCATGCCTCATATACACCTCAGTTAATAGTTCATTGGTTTCATGTCTGTGTTTCTTTAGGACTCTTGGGAGAATGTTGTCAAAGCCTTCAACATTGCTATCAAATTGTATAATAGCAACCCACTCCTGAGATCAAAATGTTTGATAATTTTAAATGACTTAAAATGGAGCAGCCTGGGTGCAGCCTGTCCTGAACTTTTGATATACTACATGGTAGCCCTGGCAATATGATGTGTGATGAAGTCTAGTTTCCACTTTTTAGTCTAAAAACATATCTCTTGGGAGTAATAGATCCCACCTCACAGAGAACAGGAGTTGTCATTTTTACTTAATTGGTAAGCAACAAGATTTCTCATGATATGGCTGTGACCCAGTATCATATAAATATATCTGCAGACATTTAGTTAGCATATCTTTCTTTTTTGTTGGTGAGAAAGTAGGAAAAGCATGGTAAAGTAACCTTCCTTATATTTTCCTAAGTATAATTGTTGTGCTAGTAAGGTTGTTTTTCAAGAGGATGTCTTTTTAAGCTTTTGTTAAACTCCTGTTTTGCTTGCTGGATTCCCCAATTCAAAGACTGCAAGATTTTCTGACAGACTTTGAGGATACTAGAGATAAATGCTGAACGCATGGAAAATACATAGTTTAAGAATTCTGTATCTGCATCAATCGCCTACTTCAGAAAACAGAAGACAACTCCCTGGCGGTGGTCACTGTGGAAGAAGTGCAGTAGGGAAAGAGGATGGTTGAGAAAATTCAGAGGGCAAGAGCGAGAAATGACCACCATTATCACAGGAAGCAAAAGGAAAGATGAAAGGTTTTCAGCTAACAGTGTCTTTAATATATATTTGTTTACTGTTGAAAACCAGCTACATGTATATCTGCAGGGAACAATGCATTACAATATGAAAAATTAATATAAAACTACATTTAAATAACTAATGTGTTGGCACCAGAACTGATGTGGACCCAGGAGGAATGTGGTTCCCTTGTTAAAGTAAGTTCATTAGCATAAAAAGCACAAATATGAAGGGCAGGAAGGGAGGAGGGTTCCCATGTTAATAAATATTTACTTCATGATTCTTGAATGACAGAAATCAACAAAAGCTAAGAAAGAGAAAGTTCCAGCAAACACTCCAACCTTAACTAGGAAATGAAATCAGAAGCTTGAACCCAAATTTTGAGTTCCTTGTTTTTTCTTAACATGAGTCACAAAATATAAATTCCTCCCGGTTTTCCCTGCAAAGTCTGATTACACAAGTAAATAGGAATGGCTCCAACCATCTAGTCCTGCTTTGCCTACACTGGGGTTAGAGTTTCTATTTGTGTCTTCTGTAATTCTCCCCCCCCAAAAAAATGGAAAATTTATTTTCAGTCATGCTACTTTATATTTTTATAGCATCTTTTATTCTAAAAGATCTCAGATGTTTTCTATGAGCAGATGAACCATCTCACCTGTCCTGAAATACAGCTAGCTGTCAAATGTCAAACACTACAGAACTCTGGGTAATACCAAAATGTATTTAAAATTAAACAGGTGAAAGACAGGTACCAAAGTGGGAGAGTTTGATAAGAATGAATTTTTCTTCACTTAAAAACATACTTGCAAGTGGCCAAAACCTTGATTTATGGTCCCAACCATCGGCATGCTGTCACAAATACCAATTAAAAGGAAATATAGAGAAATGAGCTCCAAGTATGAAATAATCAAACCAAAAGTATCAGTCCTTTCTTTGGAAGCTTTCTCCATAGGACGGATCCAGATAGCTCCTGCTTCACCGACGAGCTCTAATGACAACATGCTCAAATGTGGCTGGATGCTAGCTCTGTGTTTCTTGGGAGGAGGGGAAACACCTGTAGTTACTTTCTGTAAGAGACCAGTCCCGCAAATTAATATGTATTCAAGGGATTTTTTAACATACACGTTACATTATGAAGAGGGCAGAGATTTGGTTTTGCTGTGTAATTGTTACCGAGCACACAACTCACACCACATTTTCACCCCGTGCTGGCTCTGTTGGGCCAAGGGGTGAAATCTCTTTCAGACTGAGGGCAGGTCATGGCCCAGACAAAACAGGGGTCCTCCCCACTCCACCAGCAGCCCCCAAGCTACTTGGTTCACAATTGCTCTCTTACTTTGGGAGGCATCAGTTAGCTCCCAGCCAGTCCCCGCTGACAACGTGAATGGGCACGTGTGCCACCGTGGCCTTACACCCTTCCAGACAGAGTCTCTCTGAGCAAGGCCACGGCTGGATTGTGCAGGTAGGCTGGAAGGAATGAGCCAAACCCATGCTTTTGGGACTTTCCAGCATTTGCTCTCTATAAACTTGCATGGTGTAAATGAAGGGATGCCTCTTAGCCCTTGAGCTAACTGCTGTGAGGGTATTTAATAAAATAACTTCAATGGGGAGTGGTAAAACACATTTTTGAGCTGAAAAGTGGAGAATCAGAAACATGGAAACCCATGCAATCAGATTAGTGGCTCTGTGAGCTTCTGCATGCGTGTTCAACAGAAAAATAAAAACCGTGTCTACTTCTAAAATAAACACCCCCCCAAAGTACAGCTCTCAGATAGATTTTCTCTTCTAATGCCTATTCCTTCATAATTCCATTGAAGCCCAGCATCTGCTGCCTGCCTTTGCAGCTGCCACTGACATAGTAATATCTAAGACCAGTTTTTGCTATCCAAATTTCCCTAGCATCTGGGAGGCAGTCACCTTTTGAGAGAGCAATAGTGTCTGTCTTTTGAAGCACTGCTGCTGCTGGGATTCATAACCCCTCCGATGAAGGTGATCCTCTAGGTGTGCTGGCAAAGCTGCCTCATGTACCTACACACGTAGAGGGGGAAGTCCAGCTTGGTAGCCTCCTAGGTGGGGTTTGCACTGGAAAAATAAAGCTAAGAATAAATGCGTGGAGAAATTTTTGGATGCCATTGCTTGCAGCTGCAGTCAATGTTAAAGCCATCTGAATGAGAGTGGGCTCCAACCCACGTTCCCTGAAACACGAGGCTCCGGTTGCTACCACCATGAGAAACACACGCGGACTGGGAGAAGGTGGGTAACCAGCCACAGGAACCTTGCCACAGGCATGCAAATTATCAAACATGGAAAGAAAAAATGAAGCGACTGCATAAATCAAACTCACCTGGAAAAAGGATATTGTGTACATGGAGAGCAACTCCTACACAGGAATGTATCTATACTCCAGAAAAAAAGCCACCGCATCTTTAAATAACTGTGTGAGGTAGATAAAGAGTTGGAGCTGTGCCAAGGTAAAAGTTGTAAAACGGGATTGATTTTTGCTACAGCTTGCTAAGGGCTCCCTAGGGCGAGGATACAACGTTCAAATATAATAATTGATAGCCTGAAAAAATATTTCTGATAAGTGTGCAACCGTACCACAGAGCCCTGGCTGAGAGGAAGCAAGCTTTTGCGTCCCGCTAGCCCGAGTACCGGCGCGACCCAGACCTGCCGTTCCCCGCCCCGACTGCAGCCGTGTCCTTCAGCTGGGGAGAAAATGGGCCCGGGCTCTGAACAGGGCGTTTCGTTAAATGCCGTCGTGGAAAAGTAATTACCCGACAGCCAGAGCAGTGCATATGAAGGGGGAGGGCTCTGGGGGAGGAGGGGATTCACGTTCATTCACAGTACCCCAGCGATCCCAAAGGGCAGAGGAGTTAGTGCTAATCTCACCTCTTTTCAGCCTTCACCTTGGTGTGGCAACCACCTCAAGCTCTGTGTGTGTGTGTATAAATTGCTTAAGATTCAATTGAACACATTAAGTTTTAAAAAGGATTTAAGCGAAAATTTTCAATAGCTTCTGAAAGGGGATAATTTATTAGCTCTGAGTAAATTAAAATCTCAAGCAGGGGTAAAGACTTTAGAGATTACTTTAATACATTTTATATGCTTTCACCAGAAATGTTACTTTAAACGGTCCAAAAATCAGCTAATTTTGTCCTATTTAGTAAATTACCTCCTAAGGCTGTAATGTTACAGATTACAATTGCTAAAAAAAGTTATGCCTTATCAAAGACGAATAAGCTGCATTTTTATAGGTTTAAATATGGCACCTTTTTTTGTTTTCATAATTCAGGCTGGTAAAAATGCTGTGTTAAAATAATGCCAAGAAGGGAGTGTATCTTTTACATTCTTGTTAGGTCAGATGGTAATGTAACAGAATGTCATGGCTACATTTCTCATATACCATACTAGCAATTTAGAGTCTATTTTGTCTTTGAGATCAGACATATGATCAAATTACTCTGGTTAACTGTTACCATGCATCAAGCTGAGTCTCAATAACTGCCTGTGCAAATGCTCTTAGCCCATGGCACAGTCAGAGTAATTTGGCTTAGGTTAGCCCCTTTTCACTGCGGGCTAACGTATGTCACATTATCTCGTATTTGTAGTGGGCAGTTACCACAGCCTCGGCGGTGTGCGGTAACGTGCTGTGCTCAGGCTATTTGAGTATGCCTGAGCCTCGAATTTGTCCATGAAACCACTGGTTTCCAGGTTTAAGGTCTCTTTGGGGAGGATGGCAGGAAAAGCATCGGTTCTGAACAACAGTCCTGTACATCCATCCTTTACATGATCAACAGGCTGCCTTTCAAGTTGTTTCCTTTATGGCAAGAAACCATACTGCCTGCTCAGCAGAGAAGCTGGCTTGGCTTCAGGCAGCTTTAAAGCTATCAGCATCTGGGAGGCCAACGACTACATTCCAAAACGAGAAATCAGTTTACGTAGGGAAAAGGCTCGGGTCTGGTTTAGAATTACAGTTCTTGCAAACCACAGGAGTCAGCCGTTATGTACATCACTGCCTTAAAGGTTGTTTCCGCTGCTGATGAATATGGCCATGGTAGTAAATTTAACAGTGACAGAAGTGGTACTGGAATTTGACTGTCCGTTTTGGAAAGTTTGAGTGGTCTCTGACAGGGTTTTGCCCTGTGCCATCTGCTAGTCTTCAAACTGTTCCTGGGCATGGTTTGTGAATTAACAGAGATTTGGGGGGTTGGATCTGGCTAGCCCATCTCAGAAGATAAGAAAGTGTGGATGAGTGTCACTCTGTGCCAGCTTGTCTCAGTGAATGGTCTCAAAATCATTTATTTTATTAATATCAATGCAGACTAACTTGCAAAAAGGAGTCAAATAGTTAGTAAGGTGATGAGTAGCTGGTGAGGAGCGAGTCGTTTCAAAGGCTGGTGAAGGTAAAATGGGGAAGTTGCCAGTAAGTGACGGTGGGGTGAGAGAGTGCAATGAGAGGAATAGAGAGAAAGGGGACTGAATGGATAGATTATAAGGGTACAATCAGGCTACAAAAGAAGAAATAGCCTGGAGCAGAAATAAGTAAAACACATATTACTGCAGCTGAGACTGAAAGGGAAGATACTAAGAGTCTAAGCTACAAAATAAGATACTAGTTGTTATTGACCAAGAAAAAGAAAATAAAGTTGGAAAGATAAATTTGTATCCAGGAATTTTTTAATTACAAGAAATGGGCCAAGGCACTCCATGTTCTTTGGATGGATATTCAGATCCATACACAGAATCACAGAATCACAGAATCATTAAGGTTAGAAAAGATCTTTAAGGTCATCAAGTCCAACCATCAACCCAACACCACCAAGCCCACGAAACCATATCCCGAAGAGCCATGTCTACATGTTTTTTGAACACTTCCAGTGATGGTGAGTCCACCACCTCCTTGGGCAGCCTGTTCCAATGCTTGATCACTCTCAGTAAAGAAATTTTTCCTAATATCCAGCCTAAACCTTCCCTGGTGCAACTTGAGGCCATTTCCTCTCGTCCTATCACTAATTACTTGGGAGAAGAGACCTATGTGCAACACAACAACATTTAAGACTGAGAGACCTAAAGCTTGTGACCTGGGGCTCAGATCAATGAGGATCTTCAAGAATTTAAAGGAAGTTGAGGCTTTTTTTCATGGTGGAATTGTGGAGAGGGCAGGAACAGAAATAGCCTGGCGATCGTCTCATGCTGCTTAGGAAAGGGGTTGTTAACCTTTTATCTGTGGTTTTATGTGTTGCCTGTCTGTATTACTTGCCCACATGTGTGCAATACAATGGTTGCTATTAGGGTTCAGAGGGGCTACATAGTTTTAATTGTTCATTGTTTCAGGATCAAATTTGTCCATTACCCCAGTAAGCCCAGCATCCAGGACAGACCTGAACAAAAAGTGAGCTTTCAACAGGATTCAATCTCCAGACCTGCCCTATCTCAGTCCTGAAGCACAGAGATCCTCAGACTAAACATTACCTTTCTTCTTATAAAACACCTAACGAGCTCCATGTATGGGCAGATCAGATGCATCTTCACTT
This sequence comes from Phaethon lepturus, assembly GCF_000687285.1. NCBI lineage: Eukaryota > Metazoa > Chordata > Aves > Phaethontiformes > Phaethontidae > Phaethon > Phaethon lepturus. The sequence continues at coordinate 8,086 of NW_010552298.1, read as the reverse complement.
GTCAGTGAAGACATTTCCTTGTGCCTAATTATTTAGTCCTGTAAGACGGGTGAGGTGATTTTTGAAACAAGTCCCTTGAGCCCTGGAACTAATGAAATCTGGTTGCCTGTGAATTTGTTTCCTGACTTGTGTTTTGCTTTCTAAAAAGGTCCTGGATCTAATAGAAGATTTTTACAGGTTTAGTCACGTAGGTCACTCTCCACTACAGGTTTTCCCATCTGAGAAGGTGCATATCTCCCTCCCCCAGAGCATTTAAGGGGTTCCTTCATCAGTGCATGGATCCCTATAAACCTTTAAGAACTGGAACATCTCTTAGGTGTCACCACTCTCACATTGCTCGGAGCCAGTGAGGTAGACAGGGGATGCAGACAGGGACAGGAATTATTTTGCAGTGAAAACAGTAACTTATTAATTGTGCTGGCAGTTCTTCTGACATAAGAATTCACATGCTGGGCTAGTGCAGTTCTGAGCCTACCCTGACATCTTACCTCTGCTTACCAGTATCTTTTACTAGTACACCATCATCTACTTAGTCAGAGAGTGAAGTCTTGTCAATAGAGGAAATTAATGTGCAAAACCACTAGTCTGATATTATTTTCTTGAAAAAGTTCTTTTTTATCTCATTGTCTCATATCTTTCATGATTTCCACAAATATTTTTGAATTCTCTCCTTTTTTTTGCTATGCTTTTTTTTTTTGAGAGTGTCTCTTGAAAAGAAGATAGTTCCTCCAATAATACTATGCCACTGTCATATACTGACATCATAATAATTTCTGTATTATTGTTTTCTTTTGCTCTTTGATGCCTTCTGGAATGCCAAAGCTCTTTCAGCAAATAACTGCACCACAGCAACAACCACCACTTCTCCCTTTCAGAAGATACTTGCATTAACTTATCCTCACTGCTCTTTAAGCTCATCGCTCTGTAAACTCAGAGATCTCAGTAGTTCAAATGATTCCTCCTTCAACATACTTTAACCTGCATTCATTGAATTTCACCTGCTACCACGCTGTCCTTTCACCTCACTTCCTTCAACCTCTCCGGAGCTCTCTGTAACCTTCTTTAATGTTGATCAGCCTTTGCGATACCCCTAAGCACGGTCAGCTCAGCGCTCACACAGGTTTTCATGTCACTAACTTACAAAACAATATCAATGGCAGCATGCAGCTTTGGAGTATCCCAGTATTAATTAGTTCTTTTTCTATCGCTAGAAAATGGAGCAGTTTGTGCTTTGTGAGGGTCTGTTTTTAATCCACTGTACTCCCGCATGCTGTTACTTTTTGACAGTTTTCTGCAAGGAACTTGCAGAAAATCCAAATACATTAGATCGACCCCATTCATTTTAAATCTTGTATTTTGCTGCTGTACTCAAGGAACACTTGAAGAAAGGAGTGATAAGTTATCCATTACAAATCATGCTGCTTTGTCCCAATCTTACCATCACTAGCTAAGTGTTTTAGACATTAGCATTTCAGTCAATGAAGGGCCTTGGCAGATGACTTCGAGACATGACTAACTTTAAACACAGAAGTTGTACCCTTGAAGCCAGTGTCCTATTTGCATGCTTTAAGTTAGGCATGTCTTGAAACCAGCTTCACTGGGCTGCAGTCCTTAGGCAGCGAGCATTTTCTCTGTTTCTTTTTCCTTTTTTTTTAAAAAATGAGAGGTTGAGTCCTTTTGCTGGCACCTGCCCCAGATAGTTTTTAAATCTAGTGGAGATTTAGCAACGACAGGTATTTCTGATAACCAAAGACACCAGGGCTATACAAGGTTGGAGCAAAAGCTGAATTTTTCCTCGCTGAGTGCTGCTCCGGAGCGGGACGGGGAGGGGAAAGGAGATGTACTGAAGGGGGCCATGGCCTCGTGGTCCCTGGCCTTGTGGCTGCAGGGTGGTCCCTGCTGCTTCTGCCTCTCCCAGAAAGGAGCAACCAGCAAGCTGGTCCTCCTGCAGCACCAGCACAGACCCAGGAGGCAGCCTGCCATCCTGCGACCCGGCAGCCTGCTGTCCCGAAGCACTCCCCGCTGCCGCTTGTGCCTTGAGCCAGCCAACCTCTCAGCTCTTTGGTAAAAATATCAGAAGGCTCTCAACATCCCAGCACTTTGCTAAATCCCTTTTAGCTCTTGTCCATTTCTGCCTTCTCTGGGTTCAGCCCTCTCATTTTCTTTCACCATTTTATTTTACTGCCTTCATCTCCATCCCATGACCACTTTTCTCAGTTGTAGTTAGGGCTGTATAGCCTCACAGAGCTTGATCCAAGCACTTCTCATAGTGTGTTTCCAACCACCTCACTCCTTCTTCAATCTTCCTTCCTTTCCTTCTCTTCTTTTCCACCCTCCCCAAATCTCGCCCATTGCTATGTTTTGTGGTGGTTTAATGTTCTCTGGCAACCCGGCTTTCACTTTTGGGCAAAGGCTGGTCGTTGTCTTCAGATCTCACACGTTGTACTCTCAACGGTCAGATGCATCCTGAAATGCATTGTGGAATTTTAACCCCTTAAAATCAAGAGATAGAAAGAAAGTAGTGGCCCTGTTAAAATCACTAGATATAAGGAGATACTAGAGTATATCTGAAGATATATTATAGAAGGCAGAAACATTTAAGGCCCCACACCCGAATACTGGAGACTTAGAGTCTGAGTCTGCAGAATGCAGGTCAGATCCTTTTGTTTATGTTTTACTGAATCTGTGCTCCAATTCCTAGCTAGGATTTAACTGCAGTAATACAAATTTAATACTGACCCTTTAAAAATGATTCTTTGGCCATTTTTCACATTTCTTTTATGAAACAGTCAAAACATTTTTCACTCCTGCTCTTAAGAATTTTTGGATCTGTAAATAGCAACATTTATTTTTATCTTCTGTCAACTATTAGAAGTCTTCAAGCTGGGACACATATTGTGCACTGACTACAAGAAATACTGAAGCACAGAAATGCCAAATGAACCTACTGTTTCAAGAGAGAGAGCCTACCATTTCAAATGTCCTTGTACAAGAATCTTTCTCATGGTCACTAGGAACATGTCTGAACAATAAGACAAAGGGTGAAATCTCATTAAATTTCAGTGGGGTTGGGTTTTCAACCGATTTGCTTCTTCCTACAAACATAACCTTGCCGGTACTTTTAATGTGTTGCTTTAAACCTATTCAAAGCTGATGCAACTTGTTCTCGCAGTATTATTTCCCAGATGTTTGTGTATCTAACAATATCCCTAAAAAGGTGCTGTTAATAACTCCAACAGTTTTGATTTTTTGAAAGCGACATCTAATTTTAGAAAACCATTAGATAACTTAGAATGAAAGATTCACCAAGTAAGTGGTACTTTATAAATCTTTCTGTCTAGATGGATGATTTAAAGTTTCTGATGGTAGTTTTACTTGCCTAAGGGTTTAGACTATCATGAAAACCAAACTGATATCTTTACAAACAATGAAATAAAAAACATCTAATTGCAATATTTTGAAAATTTTCTTATAGGAAGATGTAAAATACTGTTTACCTGTGTAGTACTGCTTACTGAAGATGCATAACGTGAGCAAATACTGTAGTTTTTATCTAGATGACCTGATTCTCAAATTCCAAATGCTGAGGACTGGAAAGCAAGGCAAGAGCTAAAGATAAATTTTTTTAAAATCTGCATTTATTTGAGTTATGGATGAATAAAATATAGGGCACATAAAAGTGACACTAAACCTTCTAGGTTAGTAGATTGCACAATCTGGACTTTCACAGCTACAGTATTTTCTCATGCATGTGTTACACTAAGAATACTAAAAATACCTAGATTTAAAAGACAGCGCTGACAGAGCATCTAAGTAGTTATGAAACACTCAGATACACATGAATTACATCTTCCAAAGAAGTTTCTTGAAACTAAGTGCAAAGGACTTCCTTCTCTACTATATTGATTTAAATCAGAGGAAACTTCTTGGGGTGAAACATTAGCAACGTAGAGACCCACAGTACAGTTCAGGAGAGGGTGGTTGCAAGGTTGGTTTGGCAGAGCCTTTAAACTCCTGGTTGCAGTCACTATGTCTATCCACTTTTGTCTTCAAGAAACTATTAATGAAGACACAAATACCAAGGCTGCAGAGGTATCTTGAGTTCTTTCTCTTTTGACATCCTACCTAGTACGGGTTGCAAAGACAAAAGCTAAAATTTGGTTTCTTTCATTAAAACAGCCAAAGCCATGACCAGATAATATCCATTTGAGTATACCTACACTGCTGTATTAAAAAAGTACAGGGACCAGTTCAGACATTGTTACCCTGATCCTCTGTTGTGATGGTTTTCCCGTTACCTCTTGTTTTCAGCCACGTATTCAGCAGTCTTTGCACCATCAGACAACTTCATCATGCCAAACCCTATGGCATGCCACGTGTGTGGTCACCTTCATGGTGTAACACCCACCAGCCTTGTTGGCTCCAGCACAACCCTCTCTGATGTCAGACTCTTTGAACTGAAATAAAGAGAAGCTTTAAGGTAATGAAGACATTGTATAGACTCTAGAGGAGAGCCAGGGTCAAGAGCTATTACTTCAGAGGCCCCCACCTGCTCTAGACAGGATTAGTCTGAAGCAATGTGAAAGCCACTCGGTGCCACACAGACTACTGCTTACAGTTTCTAGGGGAAGATATTTTTTGCCTGTCTTCAGATTCTAAACTAAAATCAATAATACTTGGATAGATTGGAAAGTTAAGGCAAATCATGTGAAAGGAATATATTCTGACTCTTTCAGTGTTGTTATAATACAGTTCCACTTCCTGTAAAATGTGAGTCAACTAACCTGCCATGCTGTTAGAATCTCAACTGGAACAGAGACAAATGGCACTAAGATGGTAAAAAAGATGCCCAGGACATCATTACTGTAAGACTGTTGATAAACAAGTAACACTGAGAGAAACAGGAGCATTCAGAAGCTGGTCAGGGTCCAAGCTGAGTGTGACACTCTTTTGGAACCATGGTCCTGTACTAAACTTGCCCTTCCTACTTTTTGAAGAGGCTCTGACACCCATGGCATATCAGTGGAGGTATATGCACGATCAAGTTAATTCATGCTAGCTAAGAAGCATGATGCAATTTGTGCATATTTAATGCAGGATGCCTCCGATAACCATCACTAATAACCTCTTCAGTACAGCAGAGTAAAGCTCCCCCTGTGCTATTTATGGTTAGGATTAGATTTCATCTCACATTACTTTAGCTGTCAAGTTCAAGCCACTCACCACAGACTCCCTTTGTAGTCACTGGAGAGAGATAGGCATGACCAAAAGGCGATTCCTTCCATCTCTCTTCGATATCTGTCTCTGGATGGGATGAATCACCCTCTGGAGGTGCCTATATCTCTTCATAGTCTAGAGAAGTCAAGCTGAATTTAACTTATAGACATTATTTAACTTATAGCCATCTAACAGAGACTTCTAACTTATAAATAGTGAAAGTGAAATGAATCCCACCTTCAGCGTACTGTACTTTAAGTAGTTCTCTGCTTGGCGTGAAGAGGCTTGAAGGAAGATTTCTCTAAGTGCAAGCACGGTTTTGTTGCTGCTGGTAGGAATGCTTTGCTTGCTTCTCTTGCCTCCCTGACATGCTGACAGCTCTGATGTTAATAATGGAGCACCAGTCGGGCTTCAGCGATTTGCAGAAAAGAGGCAAGTTATGTAATTTTTCAGGGTAATAGCTGCAGTCTGGGAAGAATTGGCCTGAAACTGTCTGAAGCTGAGAGAATCTTCCATTTTAAATAGTTTAATTTCAAGATAATATTTCCATGACTTGAATTTAAAAAAAAATCCAACCCATTTCATTTGTTATATTAAGTATGTGCATTTGTTCTGAATATTCTTAATTAGGTCAGTTTGAAAATTTCAGCACATCATTCTCAAGTGTGAATTTAAGGAGCGAAAGTTTTGCAGTCTATTACATTCGTACTTCATCTGTAAAAAGCACCCCACATATCCTTGCGTGGTGATAAAATAACATTTCATGAATCAGAAAAGAATCTTTGACATTGATAAATAGAATGGCTGCATGATCTATAACGCCACACTTTCCCAGCACTTATCCATGGCCTGGGTTCATCCCTGCTTTTCTTCCTAACCTGCACAAGTCTGTGTATACATAAAAAAAACCAGTTTAATTTGAGAAACTGCTTCAAACAAATATATGAAAACTAGTCTTGAAAGGAGAGACACTTTATGATGCTGCCAAGACTTGTGATTTAATCATTAATTTTGCAACAATCGGTATTTTTAATGCCTTAGCTTAAAAAATCCTGTTATTACCTGCTAATCACTGTTTTTATTAAGGAAAAAAAAAAAGACATTCCTAAATGGCCTGGAGTGCAAGGAAAGTTCAGAAATATGAACTGTAAAAGCTCAAATCAAGAAGGTGACAAGTGAAAAGAAGCAATTAATGTAACACTTTATAATTTTTGGAGGCCTGACTTGACTTTTTTTCCCCTCAACTAAAGTACAAATTTACCGTAGGATTTTCTTTTCAGGATCACAGTTCTTGATGAGGTTGAAGTGAGACACAGGGCAGTGTGACCCAATTCACGCCTGCCCAGGGGGTCAGACTGGACAGTATTCATCCCTCTAGGTCCAGAGTTTTTCCAAGACAGCGATCTTGCTGGATGGCTGAACCTGAACACAACTTCATGGGACTTTATAAGGGGTTTACTCTCTTCTGGAATGAGGTCTTTGAATCAGAGTTTGCAAAGAACTGGAAAGGTTTTCTGTTCTGAACTGGGCTGCTGCAGACGGATGAATTATATCCTAAAAGAACACAATCAAATCCAAAAATCTTCCTGAAAGAAAGAAAATTTTAAGGCTCTTCACAGTGTCTACATTTAGATAAATGAAGTGCCTGAGGTAGGAGGTCAGTCTCATAAGGCTTCCTGTCCAATCAGTGGAAAGGGTAGGACAGTCCTTACCCAGTTAAGCACCTTGGTGAAGTTTCCACTTTGAAGTGGCCACTGAGAGAGCCTGGTCTCCTGAATAAAGCATCTCTCAGTGTCAGTTGGGTCCTGCTTTCTGGAGCATAATGCAGATCTGATGTTGAGTCCTGTTCTCAGTTACATTTATTTTGTAAGGGTCACTGACGTGAGACTTGTGGTGGCAAAGGACCAGGAAAACGAACTGTGTCCCAAGACCTGTGTGGATACGGCTATGCTCTGCTGTACTACTGCTTCTTGCTCCAGAAACTGCTGGGGATGGGCTTGCTCTAGGCAAATATGTGGATTTACAGAGTGTTAAGGGAAAGGGAAAGTTTGGAAAGCGCCTGTTGTCCTCACTTCATACATCACAGAGCATATACAGAGGAAAAGAATAGTGCTTAGAGTAACTTCATAACTGGCTGGTTATATACTGGTTATACTACATAACTGCTTCATGCAGGGTTTTTGGGTAGCTGACCTGGGCTACGCTGAGTCTGAGCAATCCTCCAGGACTGCGAAGTGGCAACCTGGGTTGCTCGAGCAAGACAGATGCCCCTTACTTACAGCCACAAGAAGCTGGATGCTCAGGAAGCTCAGGAAGCTCAGGTGTTCATCGTAGTTTTGAGAATGAACATCAATTGCGATAGACCTCCTTCCTGAAAAACAGGTCAAGTTTTTAGGAAAAACTGATCAAGTCGCATTTGTACTGCACTACAATGTAAATATATGTTTCTCTTGATTGCTCAACTTTGGCACTGGTGCTACTGCGTAAACTCCATGAAGTCCTTTCTATAATAGATTGTCTTACTGCATTGAAGATCAGGCCCTGTATTCTGCAAAATGTCATTTTGTTTTATCCAGCAGATATTAGTTCAGAAACACCTGAGTATCTTCAGTGACTGCTGTTTTTAGGTTAAGTAGTCAAAAATCTGTGCTTGATTTGGAAAAGAAAGTTCAGGATTAGTGTGCTGTTTCTGCAAATCCATAATCATACCAAGTAGCAGATTAGGAAGCAAGCCATTGCATGTATGACGTGACCCAAAACAGATGCACCTGCAGGGTAAAGGACTGGAAGGATCCTGCTTAGTGAAATTTGATTCCATTGTGTGAATGTCCTTAGGTCAATCTTCCTTCCTTCCTTCCTTCCTTCCTTC
>NW_010552297.1:0-31109 GCF_000687285.1 Phaethon lepturus | reverse complement strand
CCCTGTACTTGGCCTTGTTGAACCTCATGCGATTCACACAGGTCCACTCCTTGAGCTTGTCCAGGTCCCTCTGGATGGCATCCTGTCCCTCCAGGGTGTCAACTGCACCACTCAGTTTGGTGTCATCTGCAAACTTGCTTAGGGTGCACTCGATCCAGCTGTCTGTCACTGATGAACGTACTAAAGAGTACTGATCCCAGTTTGGACTCCTGAGGGACAACACTCATCACTGGTCTCCATCTGGACATTGAGCTGTTGACCACTACCCTCTGGATGTGACCATCCTCATCCACTGAATAATCCATCCATCAAATCCATTTCTCTCCAATTTAGAGAGAAGAATGTTGTGGTGGACTGTGTCAAAGGCCTTACAGAAGTCCAGACAGATGATTTCTGTAGCTCAGGATCAAACACTTTAGGTTAACTGAAGTGCTTGAGGATACTTCTCACAATTTCCTTCCCCACCACAAAACATGGAATTTTTTTATTAAAGAACTTTGAAAAATATGCTTTGGCTAGTTTGTTTTACCCTATCACGGATCTCCCTTCTTGTTTTCCACCCCTCTATCACACACACACAACACACACACATCCCTGATAACAGACCTATTTTCCTAGGCAGTCTCCCAAGAGCAAATTGATTCCCCTTTTTCCAGGGCCACTGTGAGAGCTCTTTGATCTGATTTTGCCTCTTAATTAATTCAGAGTAAAGAGTGCCACACCACACACTCCAGCCCAGAGGTTTCCTGAAAGGTAATGAGAACACCGTTTATTACCTGTGCATGAAATAAAATAAAGCAAATAAATAAGGAGACAAAGGAATAAACACGATAGTCTGCAATCACTCAGCAATACCCAACCGTAAACCAAAAAGCAAAACAAAACAAGCTGGCATCTGGCACTTCGGGTGTTGCAGAGTTTGGTGCCAGCCACAGGGGCTTTACAAAATCAAACTTTAAAAAAAGAAAAATCTGTGGGTTACTGTCTTTATTTTGTAATGTTTACAGGCACTTGGTTAATGACACAGGATGCTGGCAGTATCATGCATATAGCATTGGTGATATTATCTACGTCCTATTTTATATTGTTTCCAGTGGAGATGCATGAATGTATTTGCTCTCATGCTGTTAGGTTAAAATGCCATGCTGCTTCGGTAACTCACTAAAAGCACTACCAGCATAGAGTGAGTCAAATTTTGCTCAGTGTGTGGCGCTGAGTGAAGAATGACTGAAAAGCAAGATGAAGCTGCTAGACTTGTATTTAATGTACTTGGTGGAAAAGCAGTATAAAACTACTTCTCTCTGCAGGGAAGTGTCAAACTACCTCCCCAAAACCTCATCTAATTTCTGATAGAGGCAGACTTGCCCCTTCTTAGAGGAACTGGAGAATTTCCTTTTTGGTGTCCTTGCTCTCTGTTTTCCTACTGGTGAAAAAACCTACTATTTAATTATCCAACATGTTACAGTCTCTGTAGTGTTTCCAGGCAGACACAAAAAAAATAATATATTTTTTCTTCTATCAAAGCTTTATTTGAGGAAGGAAAACTTGCATTTAAAGGCTGAAGCAGAAGATGTGTTTGAGAACTTTCCTGTAGGGAATGTTTAAAATGGAGCACTTATACGGGCAAGGGCATGGTGGTGGTGCTATGCCACAGAACAAAGCTGTAGGCTGGAATCATCACAGTCATAAACATCATCTCAGGTAATTCATCAAATTACCTGTAAATCTAACTTTTCTGTCCTGATTTCAATCAGCCTCCCAGTATTTCTTTTCACTTGTCCTGTGCTTTCTTCAATTTTTTCCTTGAAACATCTATTTTTACTTTGACTGTTGCTTTTCAGTTCCTTCCCTCACTGAGGATCCATTATATAGCTTTCCGATTTGGGGCTCTTTTAAAATGGGGCAGTTTGTCCTCTGAGAAAGGAATGAACATCTGTGCATACTTATATCTAGATTTTTTTTTTTAAATCAAAATGTATACACAGTATTTGCTAAACTTGAACAACTGTGGCAAAGAGGCAGGGAAAAAAAAAAAACCAAACAAATCATTACAGTCTTAAGAAAGCCCCAGATATCAGAAAAACAAATGACCCAGTTCCTGAAAAAAAAACCAAACTGTGAAAGCACAGGCAAGGATTTCTCTCTGGTTACCCCCTCAAATTCTGTCTCATTGTAAACGTTGAACACCTTTTATTTTCATGTTTTTTAACTGCCAAGCTTCACCCACCAAATTCTGATTGGGTCAAAAGCCAAGAGAAAACACTAATTCTAAATTCTTTTTACCTGCCTTCCAGACTTCTTTCAGACATAGTGCAAATCACAATTTCTAATGCTTCTTTTCTGCATTATGTCAAATGGCTGGAATTCCGCAATTTCCCTGTGTTTTTAATAGATGGACATGTCACCAGGAATGCACCAGCCTGGTTAAGCAGTTGACTGGTGTCACAAATGTTAGTGCTCCGCTCGTTTATTTTCACGGCTTCCACATGCTCTACCTTGAGTCCCGCTGCTACCCTATTTAACTTGACATGTTTCTGTTTATGCCAAGCAGGTTGGATCTTATTGCATCCATTTAGGAACAGATGTTCCCCAGCATACCCTGCACTCCTCCATGCCATCTTTTTTCACAGCTCCCTGAGAACGGATCGCAGGTAGTGCACTGCCGCTTCTGTGCCACTCTTCCCACAACAGCTCCTGGAAAGAAAGATGAAGAAAGATGAGCTTTTAATGTTGTTATGAGACCATATGCACCCTGCTGCCACCGTATCAGAGTGTGTTTTCTCCCAGAGTGTTTAATGCACCTCTTCTGACACTACAGAAAATGAATTGTGAAGGATACTGCAGTTAGAAAAGTGTTGATTTTTGCCTGGGGAAAAGAAAATCAGAAAAGGTTGTAAAATTCACTGTTCAATATTAACTTAATCACAATACATATTTTAGCAATGTACAGTTCGTTACTTTTAACGCACAGCTACGGTTCCATGCCTGTCTCTTTCTCTAGTCTAGCCTGCAGCTCTCACCGGCTGTGAAAGTTAAGATTTATAGTTATAATATTTGCAATCTGACAATGAGTTTCAAACCTAACAGCTTTGTGGTGTTGTCCCTATCTTGTTGCATATGTTTTTTCACTTGCAACGTCCATTAAAGTTTAATAGGAGAATTGTGCACATCATGAACGTGAAAATGAGAATATAATTACCCCTCTGTTTTCAGATCACTAAAATCAATCTTCTTGTTTTGTTACAAAATCTCAGGATAACTGTAGTTGAAACTATTTTCACAGAAACCCTCAGAAAACCTAGTAAGTGTAATGACTACCTATGCTGCTACAAATCAGAGTATTTCTTCTTATGTCTGAATTTTGAAAGCCATTTATTCTCTTCTCAGAATACATAATCCAAAACCAAAATTCACAAAGTATCTAAATATGATGCTATTTGTCTGAAGTGATTTCAAAGGAAATGCAAAAATAGTATCAGGAAAATTGCTAAGCAGCCTTAGACCACCTGCTCGACTGCCGTGCTTTTTATAAGGGACAAGAGTTTGTCTTTTCTTTAAATAACTTTTTTAATTACGTATATAACTGATATAGAATTCTGTCTTCAGGAAATAACACGTGCTGGTAACAGACATATTTAACTTGGAAATACGACTGCATAACCGTTCCTACAGTACAATGGCAGTCGCCGAAGCTCAGACAACTCCAGAGCAAAGCTGTCAGCTGACAATATGGTCAACAAAGCTTCGTCACCCAAAACAGCACCTATATTTGATTTTGCTCATAAGTCTTCTCTCCTTCAGTGGCATTTGTCCCAGGATAAAGCCCACCAGAAAGCATTGCTCAGGCAGGTGGGACCCTGACCGCAGCTGCTCAGCCCTAAGTCATTAGGTGGTTCTGGTGCGTCCTCAGAGAAGAGAGACGCACAGATGAATGTCATGGTCACGCCCAACCGAGAGCACTACTAAATGTGGCAGGGGCTGATCTGTCCTGCTCTGGTGGTTTAGGTACATGCAGGAAAGAAATAAGGAAACACAGGCAGGCTATTAGCAGCTTGATATCTCTGTAACTTGTTTGGGGCCGGAGGCTGGAAGGTGATGGTAGCACAGGTAATGAATTGTAGTTGTCTCTGGATATGGGGAAAATCACAGAGGTCAGCCTGGAGCTACGTAAGTAGCAAGGCTTTTGGCAGATTATTCTGACAATCTTTTTTAAACAGCAATAAAAAATGAAAACAGCTGCCCCTCAGGGGACACTCAGGAGCTGGGTGTCTGGCACCCTGTGTCATCTGGGCTTGAGGTACAGCTACAGGCAGGGGCGAGGGCTGCTGGACGGGACTCGGGCGCGAGGTTCCTCTTTCCCCAGGTCCTGGGTGCAGCTCTAAGCTACACCAAAGGCAGGGGGAAACCCGGGGCCTGTGTTGGCATGAGTGTGTAGTGTGCTTGTGTCAAGGAACAGACATCTTAGAATAGGGATTCGAGCACAGAAATCCTCATCCCATCTTCCTCGTAAAGAAATTATATTTCATGCCACTGAGTATTATGGTTCCGTTCTTGCGGTTTTGCACCCTACACTTCCCCGTGACAAGCAATGCAATAAATACTTCGTTCATTCACGGGCAGCAGCTATTTATCTTGGTTGTTGGTTTCAAACTGTCTCACATCAAATTTCCTGAAACCTAGGATTTCTCATGCACCGAGTAATACTTATTTCTGTTGTATTTCAAAACAAAATCCATCATGAAAATCTCACCATTATAGCACAATTTTATTTCTAAATGAGATAAATATCTGATTCCTTCCCTCCCGCCTTCTTCAAAACCATCTGCAAATTCTTTACTTTTGGCTAGCTGAAAGCATAGAGAAAAGTGCATAAAATGTTTCATTTGTTTCTCCACAAGTGTTCAACTTCAAAGAGAATTCTTAATCACCATTTGCTCTTCATGCAAAATATGGTTTCAGAGAAAATTTTGAACTTGAAAAAAGCTTTTTAAAGAAGTTGTTAAAAATGTATTTCATAAATAGGAGATGTTCATATGGTCTTTGCAAACACATGTATTTAAAAAAAATTAAAATATCTCATGAAAGAAATCTGTAAAAACATGATTAATCTGAGAATCTTCAGTACAGATATTCTGCAATGATAAGATACTAGCTGTAAATAGCAATTATATCTTTCACTGTATTGACTAGATACCCGTATCTGGATCAGTCTCCTGAGGACGTACAATGGAAAAAAAGACAAAGGATGAGATTTTCATCTGGACTTCCCAAGAGTACCTCTACTGACTTTAAATGACCCCTTTGACATGAACCAGTGAAAGATCTTGTCTATCAAACGAAGACTTATGGTAAAGAGTTTACATTTAACCTATTGGGAATATCCTATTCAGACTTGTTTAAAACATTCAATTTTGATAACATTCATTGTCAATGTCCCCCTTTTATAGTAAATTACTGTAATCAGCTGGCTTTTAGTCTGTCATTGGAGATGTTTATCGACTAGCTTCAAAGATTTAGTCCACCTGGCCCAAATTTTTATTCCAGTCGATCATCTGCTGTTTTTTATTCGTGGTATGCTGGTCTTTAGTTAAGCCATTAGGTCTTCTGTTGGATCTTTTAATATAGAAGCATTTTGAAGTATAGGGGAAGTACATTTAGCTTGAATTCAGCTCCTCACTGAGCTGACTATAAAGTGGCTGATGGTGAAACAAAAAGTGAGGTAGGCTCTATCACGTATGTACAACCACTTTCTACATCTCACCTGCCCTGCCTGCCCCCGCACCGCTGCCTCCAGCTCCTCCCCTGCCCGCACAGGGCAGCACCCCAGCTGCTCCCTGGCAGTAACTCCTGGCAGTCCGTATGAATGGAAATCTGTCAAAGTGTGTACTACCTGCATGACATAATATTGATTTTACCAGGATGAACACTGACTCAAGGTACTGTCAAGAAGTAGATTGCTGACTGATAGCCTTAACTACTGGAAGTTCATTTAAAAACTCTTTCCAGCAAAGACTGTCATCAGAACTCACTTTTGGACTCAGGGCTGCAATTATTCTAAGAATCAGCATACAGAGACAATAACAATTTGTGATCTCTGTTGTAATCTTAAAAGGATCTTTGAGATCTGATCTTTGAGAAAGCTTATAAAAGTTTTCTAAATATTGATTAAAGAAAAGTTGCTTCTATTTTGATTAGAATTTTGGTTGGCACACTGACTTAAAAACAGACAATTTTTCTTTGATTTTTTTACTAAAATTTTACAATCTTTTCTAGTATGAACATGAACTTGTAACAGGGAAGTTTGGAAACAGGATATACAACATTCTCTTTAAACTTCTGTTTAAAATTCAAAGTCTCTGATCAGAAGAGCTTTTCAATTCATACTTTATTTTGTAAACAGTGCTATGACTATAAAAGATTTCTAATACTGAATGAATTAATAATACGTTTCATTTTTCAGTATTTTAATAGCTTCTCATCATTAGTAAAAAATGGTACGATGTATATGAAATACATGGTGGTTTTGTATAATATATACATTGCCCTAAATACAAAAAGAGGTCTTTGTTTAATGAATGACCGCTGTGCATGATCAGTGCATAACTCAAAAGGATGAATAACATCAGTTTTATTTCCTGTTTTGTAACTAAAAAACAGAGTGAAAAGAGAGGCCTGCAGAGCTAGCTCTAAAATTGAGGTTAAACAGCTTTGATAATAACAACTTGAACTTTTGGGAATGAGGAGTGGGTTTTTGGGTTTGGTTTTTTTTAATGAGGGAAATCATCCATTATGAAAATGGTAGCAATACAATATCACCAGTATTAGCAGTGTTAAGTTTTTACTTATATTATAAAGCACGTGGTATTTAACTTGTAAATATTAGTTCAGGAGAAAAAGAGATGCTTAAGTGCTCTGGGCCCTATGCCAGTATTTCCCCCACTGCATGCTGAATCATTCCAGAAAATTACACTATTGTGAAGCTAACCTGCAAGCTTGAACATTGCTTTGTTTGCAGCACCTGCTGACAGAACTGTGCCCTGAAGACTGGGGTACCTCATTAGAATCATCACAGAAATGTACATGTAGGAGTCTTCCTAGAAGAGCAAATATTTAAAGACACAAAAGCATACAAAGCCAGTTTGCAGACTGTAGCTGAATAAATATTAGGGAAAGGAAGAAGAAATAATAAAATACATTACACATAAGAAGTCTGTATTAGAAGAACATTATGTAAAAAAAGTCAGCAACAGTAAAGTTGGAAAATACCAGCTTGACTACCACTTGTGCAATGCCACTAATTCATTCTCTTGCAAATATTCCCTAAGATTAGAGATTAATTACTTTTTAAATTAATTATTTCTGAAAAAAAAATTCTGAGTTACTAAAAAATTTGATGCGCTGATATCAAACTCAATGAAGGGGTTGGAAAGAAACAAGTGGAAAAAATCAGTTATGGAACTGGTTTGTTTGGACTTTTCCTAGGTGAAACATTTTGGGAACTAAATTCAAGAGGATCCACTCCCAGAATTAGGGAATAGAGAGGATATGCTGCAATTTTTATGTCCCTCTTTGCACCTGGTGCTCAAGATATACATCTATAAGATGGGAGAAACATTTACATAAGGCAGTGAAACAGAGTGACAGAGTTTCATTTCAAAATTGTTTATTGTTAAAAAAGATGAGGCCATTAGCTGGTAACTTTAGAGAATCTAAACTTCTAAAGAGCTAATCTTGCCTAGCCTCCAACAAAAGCAAGATGACAGTATGACATTTGTAAAGGGAGAGGTAGCAATGTAGGTGTGATCAGTCACCCTTATCAAAGAGCCACACTAAGACAATACAGGTTTTGTTCTTTGTAGAGATTTACCGATGGATGTTACCGCAAGACAGTAGTCTAAAGAGATCACGACTCCCCACTGTGGAGTCCTCAGTTTCAAACTTCGATGGCCACGGCAAAAGGGATCCTGGTAGTGAAGTTACAATAAATGTGAAGCTTCTTTATCTGAATTAACTCATAGGCACATTAGTCACCATTCAAGCACACTGAATTTTAAGTGCAGATTTTGCATTTACTGATTTCTAATGCTTGGCTGGAGGGCTTCAGAAGCTGGAAAACTAGTACATACAAGGCAGGGTAATTAATGTATGAGGTGAGAAGTAGTATTCTCAGGCACTCAAACCAGCCACGCATCTCAGAATAGAATATATAAACAACTGTGAGACATATTTAAGAAATAGGGAATATATATAAATTTATTTTTATATATTTATATTTTTCATGTGTATATAAAACAAAAGAAATAAATGTCTTGGATTATAAAATCTCACACAGGTTGTGTGTATCTAACCACAACCTAAATCTTCTAAGAATGGATGATCTACTAAAGTTTTGTATACCAAGTTTAATATTAGCTAATCATGCAGAAAAAATGTCCAGGACTTTTTGCTTCCAAAATTGAACGGTAGATTTGCATGACGCATACTAATCATTACATTACCTTTAAGAGAGACACTTCCTGTCATTCATCAATGACCTGCTTGTAATGCAAATTCCTAACTAAGAATACTCTAGATTTTTCTGCTAGGGCTATTTGTGACTTATCTGAACCACATGTTCTTTCTAAGAGAAATGCTACAGAACACTGACCTAAATCACCTAACTAGCAACTTTTTACAACATGCTAAGGTTTTATTTTATTTCCAAGTCAACCATAGATTTATTAAGGGAAAGTCATACAGGAAAAAAACATGGTATGAGGACTCTTGAATTCTGAAATCACAGAATCATAGAAACATAGAATAGTTTGGGTTGAAAGGGACCTTTAAAGGTCCTGAAATGAGCAGGGAGATCTTCAACTAGATCACATTGCTCAGAGCCCCGTCCAACCTGACCTGGAATGCTTCCAGGGATGGGACAGCTACCACCTCTCTGGGCAACCTGTGCCAGTGTTTGACCACTCTCAATTATGAAACATTTCTTCCTTCTAGCTAGTCAAAATCTGCCCTCTTTTAGTTTAAAACCATTACTCCTTGTCCTGTCATTACAGGCCTTGCTAAAAAGTCTGTCCTCATCTTTCTTATATGCCCCTATTAAGTACTGGGAGGCTGCAATAAGGTCTCCCTGGAGCCTTCTCTTCTCCAGGCTGAACAACCCCAACTCTCTCAGCCTTTCTGCGTAGGAGAGGTGTTCCACCACTCTGACCATTTTTGTGGCCCTCCTCTGGACCCTCTCCAACAGGTCCATGTCTTTCCTGTGCTGAGGGGTCCAGAGCTGGAGCCTTGTCCACTTATGTAGTCACTGAATCCTAGAAGGCCAGTAGGTTGGTCAGGCAGGACTTGCCCTTGATGAAGCCATGCTGGCTGTCTTGAAATCAGGCCAGTATCTTGGAATTTGAGGCCTTTCCTCCTGAAAATGTCTGTCTTTACCAATTATGTTCTAGCCTGAGCAAAGATACAAAAGATATGAATGTATTTATAACAGAATTACGTTGAGTCATATTGTATTACTTTCTTGTACCCCTTCTTTTCTTATCCTTCCCCACATTTTGTTTTATCTATTTGTCATCTGTGCTTGTACACTTACATTGCAAGATCTTCAGAACAGAACTGGCTACACTGACTGCCAGGACTCTGGATAAACACAGGGAGATGTGGCCTTCAAATGTCACCATGATGCAAAATGTAATTTCTTGCTAAGGTTGGTGGCAAAAGAAAAAGAAAAAAAAAGTTTTTTTAAAACACTAGGTAAGATATTCTTCATTAAACATTTCAGATATTCTGAAATTAGATCAAAAATTTCAAGATGGGTTTAACCAACATAGCTCTGGATGTACTCGTTATTCTCCATCTAGGGTTTCTTGACCACAGAACAAGAAATTTTGTTGTTTTACTGTTGAACTGCTGTGGCAGAAAGAAAACTTTCCTGTTATCTCAATCTTCTTTAAGTTCATGAAAGATTAGTCTGAAATTGGGTGATATGATGTGTATCTGAACTGCTTGGCAAATTATTCGCTGATCCTAAGTATCTGTCACTTCATTTCTGGATGCTGCGTGACTTACTAGCAGCTGTGGCCTGATTTGAGCACACGTGAAAAATTTCTGAAGTAACATTTAATATTCATTACATTTCTTATTTTGTGACATGGTTAGCTAGTAGCAATTCCTCTCCTAATATTTAATTTACATTCCTCAAAAAGCTAAGACCGTATTTGTTGTTCCATACTAGAAGTAATTGGTTCAGAGTCTGGCAATTTGCACATTCCAGTAGCTGAATACCAAATATCGGTGTTGATTACAAAATCTCTTACGTTTTCTAATTGTGGAAACCTGCTTGTAAATGTAGATACGCACATTTTCATGACAAATTTTAGCTTATGATCCTTCCACATACATTGTGACTGAAATGTTTCAAGCTATGCAATCATCTTTCAATCTGCTGTACACAGCACGCTCGGCTCCTTCACATAGCCAGGAGGAGTGCATGTGCCCTTCCATGAACACTGCACTAACCTTCAAACCTGTAGCATGTTACCACAGGCAGATTTAATGCTGCCTGAGCAACTGCTCCATTAGTGTTGCACAAAAGATGTCTGCCCACTCTACTGAGTGGCGGAAAAGGGACAAGGAACACAGATGTTAGAAAATATAATTTTATGTGCTTTGTGATTAGGCAGAGATGTCAGCCTGCTGCCCTCAACCACACACATATATTCTGCCCTGCGGCAAAATTTCAGGATGCTGCCAGCATTTTCGATGAGTGTTGTCTCTCAGCCAGGTTTAGGTGGTGCCCTGCTCAGTAGTTAGATTTCTGATCTCCTCTTTGAATGTTGCTTCCTCCCATGCCTCTAACTTTAGATTTTGGATGTCACTGTAGGAGCAAGACATCTCTAACCAAAACACAACTTTCAAATAGGGAGCTGCAGTTGTCCTGATTGGATTAAACTCCTTGTTTGTGATTGAAAATATTGTAAACCTGAGCCTCTACAAGCCTCTGTCAAGGCTTTAGTCATCCTGGAAATGCTACCACCTTGTATTGCTGAACACACCCTCATTTTACAAAGCCTTTATCAACTAGTCTCTGAGACTGTCAGGTATTTGAATTGTATGCACACTAAAAATCCAGATTTCCAAGAAGTTATAAATTTCTAAGCATCAAGTTTCTACTTTGTATGTTTCTTATCTTATTAACTGCTGAAACCATGCCAGAAGTAGGAGATAAAACAGATGATTAAAGAGATGCAATTTTAGATTACACTATCTGATTTAGAGTGTTCTAAAATACAGTACAATGCTTTCAATGTTACTGTTTTTATCAGCAAATGGACTTCAATTTTTATATAACAGAAAAACAGTTGTTTAAGAATTGATAGGGTTTAGTCCAGGATCTACTTTTCTCTGTTATTTTAAATTGCCAGTTATTTTTTCTTAAATGACTATCTATAAAGGTAAAATGGTAATTGTAAAAGTAAAATAGTGATTTTACTGAATTATATCCTATTAAATAATTAATTTGCATTTGAATACAGAACTACATTTAACAACAGAAACAATTTACAAGTGGCCATTCAGGCATTTTAAAAATACATTACTGTAGTTTCCCCAAATGATGCTGTACATATCAAAAGGAACGATCAGAAGGCATTCAGAAATTCTATTAGCAATACTTTCAATAGCTGGAACATAAGACCGTACATGTAGCCTATATATCTTCAATGAAAGAGCTATGTGTTATTCTGTATTCAGGGCTGTTAGTTCAATAACCATCTAAAGTAAAGAAAATTACATTAAAACGAGTTAATGAAACTTAAAACTTTTCTTGTTTTCTGTTGCCGCTCAGTTCAATAACTTCTATCTCAACAAATGTTTTCTGCATATTGCTTTAAAATGAGTCTAATATTAGGGGTGTCTAGGCAGCATACATTTCACTGGCTGAATTCTTTCTTCCTATCTATTTCAAAAAACTAACTTTTAATTCATGGTCCCATATCAGCTGAATTTATTTCTTTGCCAATCCAAACTTCAGCACAACAGGAGCAGAAGTAGATCAAAGCAATTGCTGAGAACTCTACATCTATAATAAATGTAATTTGGGGCTTTAATCCAAGCTAGTCAGTTCCTTGGACCTGGCACCCCACCACATGTGATTTGAATCTGCTGGAAGAAGCCGTCTTTGCCTCGGACCATTATTTTCCCATTAGAGGCTAGAGTGCATTTGGTGAGCACCTGAAGCAGAGTTTCTAATGTCATTATCCCTAAAAGGAGTCTCATTTGTGTGCACCAGAACCTCTATGCGACCAAACCACTGTTCGGGGCAATCAAGGGATGTGTCTCAGTACTGCATTGCTGCCCCAAACCAAAATGCTAATGTAGACAGAGCCTTAATGTTCCAATTTTTTTACTTTGATTTGGCAGTTCTGCTGTGCTTGAGTCTCCCTGGGTTCTCTGGGTACTGCTCTGTGATCCAGGCACTCCTCCTTTATCTGTGTCTCTGAGGCAATGAATCTTTTTTTGTTTTTTTTTCAAAATGAAAGAAGTTCAAAGAGAGGTCAACCCAGAACAGCTAGTTTTTAAGAAACTTCAGTTAAGTGTGAAATACATCTCCTTAAGCAAAAGAAGGCATTGAACCCAGGCCTCCCACCTCCACAGACTGGTAAACTCATCCCACTCAAATATCATTTTCACCGGCAGCTTTTTTGAAACAAAGACATGCTCTAACCTTCCTTATTTTTCAGAGGAACTCTAGGCTAAGGACCACAGGATGGTGTAAACCTCTCCATTCGATCCCAGCTAGTATCGAAGCCGGCAGAGGAGCGAAACGCAGGTTGTCCCTGCTGCAGCCACCGGCAGCCAGCTTGGGCAGCTCTGTGCTCAGAGCTCTGGACTGGTGCGTCCCTGCTGGCAGTGCCTTCCCCCCCCATACGCCGCAGGTTAGCCACCTAACGCATTGCCAAGCTGTTTTTTTGTTAAAGACAAATGTATCCAGGACTTTCTAAGTCAGAAACGATCACAGATTATAGCCAGGAGAGCTTACATTTTAAGAAAAACATGTTTCATGCAGACAGGAAGCACTCGAGGTCTACAGGAGGTGAAGACTAGAAGTTTATTTAATATTATTGACTTCCTTGTTTTCAGGAGCGCAAACACAGCAAGTCCCTGGAGCAACATAGCATCTCTGCAGGTCACACCAACTGATCAAAAAGATTGAATAAAAGCATGGTAAGCGTGGTCCAAGAAATACGATTTCAGACCTCACAGTCCTGCTAGGAAGTCATACTGGCAAGCTGACTCCTGAAGTCTTCATTCACTTTTTTCTCAGCTGAGAAAACCAAATAGAGGTGAATGGGGTATTTTCTAGAGTGAAAAAAAAAGGAAAAGAAAAAAACAGGCAAAAGAAAAAGAATAGTTGAAAAAATAACAGCATGCTTTATTCCATTTGAAGTAACAATTTATAAGAAGCGGTATAAGACCCAGTACAGTAGTTATTTGAGTATACCCTTTACAAATATATTAGAGAGGCCGACAGGTCAATAAAAAGTCAGTATATATTCTGTGACAATATACTGAATCCCAATACAGTTAATATTGCCGTATGTTGGGAGATACAAAGACAAAAGAAAATTTACCCATGTATAGAGGCTTACAAGCCTCTTACAACTCTCTCTGTGGTTAGTACCAGATAATTTAGAAAGGACCAAGAAATTCCAGCATTGACAAGTACAGAATAAATAATTGCTGATAGGACATATTTCTTCATACCTCCTGTGACTTAATGACTGTTTGTGCCTCAGAGCATAAGCATTAAATATCACATATATTAGGAAAGATAAAAAAGAATATGTTTGTAAGTGTGAATTACAATATGAAATTATTTGCACAAGGAAACATCAATGTTCTGAAATGTGAATTTGATCTGAAATTGAGATTAAGCACTGCATACTGCCTTGCTTGCAACTTTCAGTTTAGAAACTTTACATTTAACTTTACATGTACATTTAACTTTACATTTACATTTAACTTTACATTACAGGCTAATTGATGTTAATGTGTGTTTCCTAAATAACTTTAACATTTTATGGAACATCTAGAAAATGATACTTCTTCATCTTGGTTTCTTAGATTCTCGAACTGATTCCTGCAGCCTTGAAAGCACAACTTTTGGAGTCTCATGGGGAAATACATTGCACGTCCAAGCTGGATATGAATATACTAGAGCTCCAGCTAAAGGAGCTACCACAAAATGGGAGCATATTGCCTTCTGTGTTAGAGATACACATTTGAGTCACCACCAGCTTAATTTGAAGGCGACTAGAAATAGGTAAGACATTTAGAAATGTTTGTAAACATATGAAAAGGAAGAAAGCTACACTTAACCTACTTAGGTATTCATCAGTTTACGTCTTTTCTGCAGGCAATGCCGGCTTAAATACTCACAGTCTGTCTCATTACATTCTGGCCTGTTTTCCAACACACTGCAATTTCTGTCTTCCTCCTCACCCCAGTGTTCCAGCTCATAAATTTGTCCCCATATTGAATTTAACTGGCAAACTGATATGAACTGAAGAAAAAAATCTTTTTTTTTATAAAGCTACCTAGGTTACTTTTTTTAGCTGGATCAACTCCATAGCATAAAGTTTTTCTAAACACTGAATATTAGATTTCATAGCTTTTCTCAAATTTGCAAGTAGACTTTATTCCAGATATTTACATGGGGTTAATACTCCTAGTTCATTGCCAACTATAGCTTTATGACAGACAACAATAAGAAATAATTTTGCTATGGTTATAACCAGGCCAATTTTCTTGGTTTATCAAAATATATAATCTTAAAGGAGATATAGTTTAAGCACTTTATGCCCCCAATTTTGCCTTATGACCAGACTTCCAAGGCAAATCAATTCATTTATGTCAAACCATGTCGATCCAGAATATGCTGTGGGTTAAAAAGTGTTTGTAAGACTGTTATTTGTGAGAAAAGTTTAAATTTTATTAGGAACGAGAGGCTTCTTCTTGTGAGTCTGGCAAGGTGCTTTTCTTTTCCAAACCCATTTCCTCCTTGCCTGCAATGAGAGTTGTGATAAATATGGGCCTTACCAACTGACTGGGACTGGCTGTCAGCTCCGAGATCTTAGTACAGCCACCATAACAAAAAGGGCGATGACCCAGCCAGAAATCCAGGCCGGTTAAAAGCACGTCTCCTCAAAGCATCGATCAGGCAAGTTAGCATCAACTTAACCTCAAAGAAGTGGAAGTCTTTTCTCTTGTGGCCCCATGGCCGAGCAGGGCAGGCCTGTGGGGAGCTGGAGACCAGTCCTGCTACAGTGGCATTGGGGCAGGGACTGATGTCCCTTGGTGGGCTAAAATGGGGTCCTGGGCCATGGGCAGGGTGGGGTGAAGCCCCAGGTAAGATGGGCAGGGACAGGAAGGTCCTTAGTGCCCTCAAGGCACTAACAGGACATATTAGAAGTGTGGTTTGGAGCAAGTCCCAACACAGGAAATACTTCGTACCCTGTGTCCCACGCAGAGATTATCTGCCTGCCCCCACAGCAAGAATAATTAACACGGAAGCTGGTCAGAAAATTCAGAGAAAATATTTTCTTTTTGGAATTTTTTACTTCCTCAGAATGCAAATTTTTCACTAAAATAGTCCAATTGTGATGAAATCCCATTGGAAATCTGCCACCAGACGAGCTTTGAAACTTTTCTTGGTGTCCTGCCAGCTCATCTCTATGGTTCCTCAATAAAACACCTGCTGGTACCACAACCACAAGCTCTGGGTCTTCAAGGGGCCACAGGATGGATGTTCCTAGCGCCAAAATTCCATATTATTTCCAAGCAAATGCGAATATTCGTGGAATTTGATCAAAGTCACAGTGTTTTCCAGACATCAAAATAAGCCACAAAAGGGAATGATCTTTTTATTTTTCCTTTCAGCTCTACTCCAATATATTCAACAAATTAAAGAACGAAGGATTCTGGCAAAAGAACTTTTTTTTTTTTTTTCATCAAAGACTTAAAAAGAAATTAACAGTTGTGTATTCTCGTTTGGGGGGTTGCATTAATATGCAATTCTTTGTTATTATTTGGACATTTGTTTAAACAAATCTTACTTTTATTTATTGTTCACACAAAGAGCTGTATAAATTTTCAGACAAATGAGAAACAATTGATCTAATCTCTCTGGATTACTATAAATCATCCAATGGGATGTCATGTAAAACATTTTATTAGTGCAACTGAAGAGGATGGGGATTAGGGATTAATAAAATCCTGTCAGATGGAGAATAGACTGATTTAGGGGGGAGACAAAAATGGGTAGCTTTAAATATACAATCTGAGTATGCAGAGTTTATCAGCAGAGCTCCTGAGTAGAGCTTGAGGCCACTTACAAATTCCATTAAATGGTCCTGGCACAAGGAGTGGAATGTTCTGATGTTCTGATGATGTCTGGTGATGAGGGAAAGCTGAGTGATAGTCTCTGTATTACAGAAGATCAGGAGATTCAAAATAAGGAAAACACTGTCTGTATTTGAGGCCCTATGTTCTAAAAATGCTATTTAAGAGAATAAGATGCAAGGTCATGCACTTGATACTGAGAATTTCTGCTCTGAAATGGAATTTATATGTTGGAAATGAGAAAAGAGAACGGTATTCTGTGGCATTAGGTAATCGTGGGATAACTATGATTCAACAACATAGAGTAATGATAAAAATTAAGCCCAGAAAGTAACAGTTGATATGGTCCTGCGGAGACAGAGAACTATTAATGTCATCATACAAACTCATGTGGAATGTTGAGTACAATCCCTATCCTGTACTCAGAAAATCTGAGCGCATACTAGAACAAACACTGGAAAGCAGAGCAAAGAAATGGAGATACTATCACATGAAGAGCAAATAACAGCTCCTTATTGTAGTCAAAGAAAATGTAAGACAGTACTGCTGTCTATGCATACAGCAGGATGTAACCACTGCAGAGAGAAAAGAACTGTTTAACTAAGGAAGAATATGAAATAAAAAATGAAGAAGTGAAACTTGGCTATATACCCAGAGAATATTAAAAACTACTGAAAGAAAAATTTAGTAAACGTCAATGGCAAGCATAATAGCCAAAGTAGTAGTAGAATGGGTTTTTTCTGTATTTGTTTTTTCAATTTTTAATCATTTAATATCAAGAAGATTTTTGACAAGTTTAGAAAATGGATGGTACTTCATGTTTTCCTGCAATAGGAACTGGACTGGGCACCAGAAAGTCACTTCCAGTTAAATTTAGGGTGACATCCAATTGCATCTAAGGTCCAAATCGAACTGATTGACTGGCAAAGGCAAAAAGGTAGAATAGGTGGAAATAACCTTTACCAAAAGAATGACATGGCACTTACACATAAGCAGCTAACCTGCACTTAATTTAGGTGGGGTGGATCAAGCGACTTTATCTTTTACATAAGAATGACAAAGGATTAATGGAATTTTGTGGACACTGATTGTAACAAAACTTTTTTTTTTTTTCTTTTTTTTTATTTTTGAGTTTGAAAGGTTTGCCAGTTAGTACAATGTGAAAGGAATATATGGATAGCTTCTGGCCATGCCCTGAAAGAAAGAATTGTACTACTGTAATAAAGAGTGTATTCTATTAGTGTAAAAAAAGCTGTGCAAACAGTG
Source organism: Phaethon lepturus (assembly GCF_000687285.1). Classification (NCBI taxonomy): domain Eukaryota; kingdom Metazoa; phylum Chordata; class Aves; order Phaethontiformes; family Phaethontidae; genus Phaethon; species Phaethon lepturus. The sequence goes on along the minus strand of NW_010552297.1, from coordinate 13,451 downwards.
CAATAAAGAGTAAGACTGCAGTCAATAACACTGTTGGGTTCATCATTCCAAATCAGCCTAACTCTCTAGTAACAGAGGTGGAAAGAATTGAGAATAAGGGCCAAATAATTTTAATGATAGCAAAGGCCTTAATCAACAATTTGCTTCATTAAACACAGAATGCGTCTCAGCCTGACAGAAATTCAAAACTGATTAAAAACAGGCCAAGTGGTAATTTAAAAATGCTTGTCAAGGAAGAAATCAACTGAAAGTATAATTCTCAATCCTTTTATACACATCAGTGGGGTACTAATACATTTGTGCAAAAGCCACTTGACTATCTTCAAATTAAATGAACTCAAACTGGGTAAAGAGAGACCACTATTAAGTGGATTTTTTAATTATTGGATAAAAGATGGAACAGTGTAGCCTCCAAGCCTGCCATTCAATGATAATACCTTAGAGAAAGTCTGTTGTATGGTAAAGTGACAAACTCACCCAGGTTGCAAACCCTCGGGACAAATGTGGGTTAGAGTTTCCTACAGTCACCTCCTAAAGATCCTCAGAAGTTAAAATTTGTCAGCAGATAAGACTTTTCAAATAGAAATTTGTTATCATGGAGGTTGTACAGATACTTTCCTACAGCTCGGTGGCAAATTGCAGAAGTCATAACAGAATAGTTAAGTTTCCTGGCTCCATTAGATACACTCAAATCTATTTTTGGGGGAAAAAAAGAAAAAAAAGGATTTACCTATTTCATGGGAAGCTCTGGAACTATACATAGGGACATTTGTTTAATCATGTCACCCATGGGAAGTTTTTCTCAGTTGCATAACAAAATAATAAGCCATCTTACTTTCCATCCATGAAGTGGTTCTTATTTTCCTAGATTTCCACTCCAAGATACTTCTAGACTCGCTAGCTCTCAATATTTCTCTTATAAGCAAATCTTATGCTTAAAATTTCTTTGACAGCTGCTCCTGAGGATTCTTTGTAAAAAGCAAAGATCTGGCAGAAACTCCACATTCCATAGCCAAATTACTCCTTTAATTATGTGGCCAATCCATTGATACTGAGTGCTGAAGTGCTTCTGTAACATTCTTTGTCTCATCTCAGAGCAAGACAAATATAATCCTTTCTGGTTCATTAAAGGAGAGGCATGTAGAGCTAAACAGTAAAATACAGAAAGTATCTTAATATTCTCCACATTATCATATTCTCCACATCTTTTTGATAATGAAAAGGGCAAGAAAAAGTTCTTCATTCAGCCACCTTAGTCACACAACATATACCATCTGAATAGAAAGAATAACCTCCTCCTCTTTTGGGAATTTCAACAGTATTTCAACAATGTATGCAGTGGAACAAGTGAAAATAAAGGATCATAAGATAAAAACTTAAGTGGTTTGGAAAAAGTATAGCAAAGCTCCTTTAATGCTTCTCTGTTAAGCACCACCACTAAACACAAGTGATGTTTTGGAGATAAGAGGAGAGAGGAGATTATGCACTGTGTCGGTGGAGAGACACCCATTTTGCTCTCTTCCTGCATGGTAAAGATATGCCTGTAGACCATTTTTCAAAAAGTTTGCCATAAAGAGCACAAGTAAAAAGAATACATACAAGCGAAGAGATGAAAGGGCAGATTCTATTTTTCTGAATGGTTGAGAAAGAAAAGTTCTGAAAAACTAAGCACATTTTTTTTCTAGCAGAAAAACTTAAAAAACAATAATAAATTATATTATTACTATCAAAAAACCTCAAAACTTATTCCACAGCCTTATGTAAATTAAATTATTCTTACTATTATGTAATACATAAAATTCACAGTAATTGCATGGGAGACAAGGCTCTACCTACCAAAGGTCTATATGTATTTCAGTATTTCCATCTATATAAAAGCAGTACACACTGCTTGATTTTTTTTTTTGCCTTTGAACAACAGTGGTGGTAGAAAGAGCTCCACAGGCTTCTCATGCCATCTTCAGGAGACTATTGCTTCAATGAACACTCCCGCTCCATGACTCAGGAAGGAGCTTACATTAGCAAAGTTACTGGAGCCATTTCTTGAGATGGTGATTATAGTTTTTAACAGGCTGGAACACATACTGTAGGAGGAATTGTAGCCTCAGATATTCTGGGACACAAAGTACAATGTCTCACGTATCTTCAGCAGTTCTATACAAAAAAACTTTAATACAAAGTATGTCAGAATTCATTTTTTCCATAGAAATCATAGAAAAAACACATTCCCAGTAGAGTTCCTCTAATCCATTTTCCTACCTAATCAATTCCAGTAGAGAAAAGAAACTACTCTCTTCTCTTTTGTGCTTTCCAGGCAGGCTACCTGAATGACTAATGAGAGCTGTTGTGCTGGGCATGCAGGCACAGATAAGACACAGGGAGCATGACTTAATTAGACCATATTTTTAATAACTTGCTTCGTTTGGAAGATGTCCACTAATAATTCATGTGGCATTGGTCATCACTCCTTCCTTAATTGTTTGTACATGTAGCTATCATCAGCTTCAGATCCCACCCCCAGGCTATTCTGGACTCCATTATCATCCCTTTGCTTGAAATCTGAAGAGATGAATAAACTGTTTCCAGTGTAGTCCGTGCTAGACAGTGACAGCTCCAGTAGGAGTCTTCCTCTTTCTGTTCTTTGATGAACTAAGCCTATAGTAAGGCCCTGTTAAAATGCGGCAGATTGAACTTAGTTCCCTGAACCATGGAAGTGATTCCTGGTAATAATCTATCAAGATCCCACACATACTTCTGCCTTGATCAACCTGGCTGTGAGAGAAAAATTCCCTCCCAATTAAAAAACGTCTTTACCATTAAAACTGACCTTTAGGGATCCCCAGACCCTGAGGTGAGAGGGTAGTTCTGGAACAAGACTTACCCTTGGTAGAAAACGTCAAGGATAAGAAGCACTTAAACAAGCTGGAGAGGTGGGACTTTTCAGTCTGGAGAAGAGAAGACTCAAGAGAGATCTTCTCAACGTGTGTAAATACCTGATGTGAGGGAATGAAGATGAGGGAGGCAGAGTCTTCTCAGTGGTGCCCACTGACAGAACAAGAAAAAATGAACGCAAGAAATTCTATGTGAACACAAGCAAATTATTTTTTACTGTGAGGGTGGTCAAACGCTAGAGTAGGCTGTCTGGATAGGTTGTGGAGTCACCAGTCTTGGAGATATTCAAAACCTGGCTGGACAATCTCCTAGACTCTTGGCTCTAACTGATTGTGCTTTGGTAGGGGAGTTGGACTAGATCATCTCAAGAGGTCTGTTACAATCTAAATGTTTCCATAAATATGTGAAAATATTACTATTTTCTATTTGTGTTACAAATTGAACTGAGCAAACATCTGTAATGCACACAAACCATTCAATGAATTTATACAAGATTTGATCCAGCAATGATTTCAAATAGACATGATAAAGTGGTTTTACATAGAAGTCACCAAGAAGGAGGACAAATTAGCCTGCTTTGTGCTGCCAAAATGACTCTGCTTCTGAAACTAACTTGTATACAGCCACCTTTCATTATAATCAACAGAGTAACCCTGCCTTTCATTTTTGTGACCACTTTTATTGTGCTTTAGGACCCCTGCCTACTGATTTTAGCAGAACTCCCTAGGGCATAAAGCAAAGCCAGACTTTGACTTGTGAATCTGATCACAGATAGCGAAAGGGCTGGACCTCCACCTTAAGTGGACATCTCCCACCTGTGTGGAGGACATCCTCACAAAGTGAACATTCATTTGTAAATTACTGGCAGCACCGAATGCCAGTGCTTCAAGTACCAAGCTAAATTATCCACACTAGATGCAAGGCACATGAAAATCTAGCTTGAGTGTTTGTTTAAGGAAAAAAACAGTACTGATTAATTTGATGTATGATTTTGAGCAATCTCACTAAATCAGTGAAGCTTGAAAACTCATTTTAAATTGGACTTCTTTTAGTTTACCTGAAGTTGCCGAGGAATCAAATTTTTAAAAAGGCAACTCTAAAAAAAAAAAACAACAAAAACCTTCTATACATAGAATCTGTACTAGTTTAACTATTTTAAATTGGTGTAAACTCATGTTCTATACATAAACCAGCCAAGCATTGGGAAGAAAACTATCAAAGACCACGAATCCTTTCTTATGTAGAGGAGAAGCAGCATGGAATATGCTCAGTAGCTTCTAGTTGTGCGGTCATTGACATTGCTTAATTAGTTCCTTCATGCAAACTAGATGTTTTATTAATGGCTTACAAAGTTGGCAGTTTGTTTCTTGCTTGTCACAATGAATCAAAACTGAGCAATACAAGATTATTATTTTTTAAAAAGTGTCAGTTAAAGAGTATTTGATTTAGGCCAGTTTTATTTGTGCATTAGGAGCTTTAGATAGAAGAACACATATACCTATGCCTTCAAGAAGAGACCAAGGTATGCAAACTAACAGGGAAAATAGGGGCCAGAGTCCTTTACAACAGAGGTATTTGTGCAAACAGATAGAGTTCTTGTACAAACGTGACCGTCCTTACTGAGACAGTGAACCAATTACCAGGTATAAGTATTTATTAGAACTAGGTCAGAAATTGCTGTTGTAGTGGTAAAGCCATTGCCAGACTAAAAAGCATCAGACTCTGCTTCAGATACCCCAGATATGATGGACCAGTGGGGGATTCTTTCATTCCATCTAGGTTAAGATCTGTCTTTACCTGGGGCCCATTGCTTTGATGCTCCACACAAGACCCTGGGCATCAAACTCATTAAGGCTGATTCAGAGAAGGAAAAAGAAAGAAATAATAGTAGTTTAGGCTCCCCAGTCAAAGTAGTTTTGATTCCCCAACAAGAGAATTCCAGTGTACAAAGGTATGAGACAAATCTAAAAACAGACAGACATTTTAAGAAAATATTTCTGTATTTATTTGATATTATTCAATAATGCTGTTCCAAAATATAGTCCAAACATAAATTTATCCTTTGCTATGGCTCCACAGCCCTTGACCCTAGAACAGGAAACTCTGGAGTATATGGTGCAGCAATGTCTAAGCTGGTTCCCCTTTTGGACTCAGAAATCAGGAAAGACAATTTTTGTGAGATTGTTTGAGCTCAAAGTCTCATTCTCAACACCCACAACAAGTTTTTCTCTTTCTTAATTTGTTCCAAAATGTCTCTGGATGCCAGTTGGCACATTTGAGCTTACCAGTAGGTTTAATTTATCCCACAGATCTGTACAAAGTCCTATCATGCAATATAGATATCTCCATAGGAGTCTCAGGGTGTACATGCATGAAAGGGAAATGAAGTAGTGCATAACTGCCACAGAAAACTTTCGGTAGTCATGTCAGCTTCTCTCTTGAAAGAGTCGCTTCGAAATAGCAAAATGTTTTGAAAGTGTTTTTCTTGCTTTCTGTATTTCTGTAGTGTACACTTTGGTTATGTTTAACTTTCTTCAACTAGCTGATAGAATTGCTTGCAAATGAATCAAATTACTTGCTACTGTTTAATTCAAAGGGGAAAGAAGTCACCCTTCTGCTCACAGGTCTTGTACTACTACATACCTAAGAAAAGCAATAAACATTCTGATACACACAGTAAGATCTGGAGATTGGCAAACTTGACTGTCAGGTAGTTTATCAGTGCAGTTTTCACATTTTTGAGAAGTGCTTAGGTAAAGACATGCCAGTTAAATACTTATTGATCAATACATAATACATCTGTGTACAGTGTTATCTGATGTTATCACAGTTGTAAAAATTGTATGAGAATGTTTACCAAGGGTTGTATGATAATGCCACATACTATGGGCAGCAGTGAGATTATGAAATCTCTAGTGTTGTCACTTCTTGACTTCGCTAATGTGAGAAAATGTGAAGAGCATACTTTCATGTCTGTGGGAAGCAGGGCCTCTTCTTCCAAGCGAAGTCCCAATCTTTCCGATGGTGACAATATATGTTAAACTGTGGCTTCTTGTCCACTCTCACAAACTTTCGTAAGCAGAGGGGACTGTAGGTTTCCAGACAGGATTCGCTGCCTGATACAAATCCAGTTAAGCCACTCTTGGAAAAGCTTTCTGGCTGAGAACTGTAGTGACATGGCCCTCTCCTCTGGAAGAATTAGCAGAAAAGTGGAATGAGTCATATTTTTCTCTATAAAGGTGCATTTTCAAATCTTATAGCCAGCCTTTGCATTTGCCACAGCTGTCAGTTTACTAAAGTAATTTAGAAATCAAGCACAAATTTACAGTTATATTAATAGGGGAGTTCTGTAATGTGGTGATGAGGTTTAAGCAGCTTTTTCAAGGGTGAGTCAGACTGGAAAAGCAAAACTGGATAGCTTTTGAATTATTCTGCTATTATTGTGCTAGCATCATGTTCTTGACACTATCACTGGACAAACTTGCTCTGTGGTTTATGTGTGAGTTACTGCTAAGGGCTAGTGATGGTCCAGCTGCTTCTTGCTGCTAAAGAAATTGCCATGAAATTTCTTCCTGATGCCAAACACAGCCAAAGTTTACACACTGATTTAAACTGATGAAGGACTTAAGCCAGCAAGCATTGAGTTAGTGATCTGACTGAATCGCCTTCTTCTTTTCCAGAGTGCTGTCACATTAATCTGCCAGTTTTCCATTGCTCCTAGTTATTGCTGATCTCCAGTCATGATGCAATATAACCCTGCTGAAAGGGGTTTCAACTTTCTTTACTCTCTTCTTGTTTGTTTTTAATTTAATGAGACTTATCCAATGGCTTTTCTTGCTTCTTTGGGTAGACATACCTGTGACTGAAGACCTTAAATGTGACAAGATGGTGCCTAAAACCACTATTTCAAATGTCACTGAAAATTTGGTAATTGCGTTATGCCAGTGGCTGCGCTTTGCTTACTCCCTCTGCTCACCCTATGTCTTGTGTGGTGCCTCTCTGTCCTGTAAGTCTTGAATTCCAAGCCAATTTCCAAATGACAGACCTGCTCCAGCTACGTGAAGACTCAGTGCATAGTGCTATCAGCTGAAATTCAGACACAAGATGCAGCAGAGATCTGTCAAGCTTTCGACAGATCAAAATGGTCTCTGGTTTAGAGCCATTTCTTAGGCACACTAAAGGCCTTTCTCTGTTCATTGTCTGCACAGGAACACCTCAGGAGTAGGTGCAAGACCACTGCATCTTTTCCCCTTCCAGCTGGACCCCCAAAGCAGGTGGCCTTTCACTCTACTGGCTGCAGGCTTCTGCCTCTGGAGCTCAGAGGGGAAAAAAGTCACTATTCCAATAGAGTTATATATGCTCCTCAGGCTCAGTGTAATAGTGAAATACCCTCAGATATGTATGGATCTAAGGGCAGTTTTCTGAAGCTGGAACTTCCAGCAGTCTTCATGCCCCTGACTCTTTTCCAAATCTTTGTCCTCTTAGTCCTGCTGACTCCCAGCCTCCACTTGTTATCACCTGATGTAGGAGTTTCAAAAATGCAGTGTGGAAAAACAGTGCAATGCACTAATAAATTTGGCCATATTTAACTTTGAACTTACCTTACAGAGAAAGCCTATCATTAGTGATGTTTTAGCTAACTAGCTCACAGCAGAAAAGGGTTTGTGTACAATGCTTGCTAGTCCCAGCACTGGGCCAAGTGTAATATCTGGACTCAGAGGATCCTTGTTGACTTGATGGAGTGACTAAGTTTGTTAAAGGTTCTGAAGACAGAATTAGACTTTTTTTCCATTCACGTTCTGGAAAATTGTATTACTAAGAAAGTTAAAATATTAGTTTGGAGTACTAAACCTGTTTTATTTCTGGACAGAAAAAAAATATTTCTTTTATTATATTGATAGGAGATACATTGTAAGGTTGCAGTTTTCTAGCAGGGGACAAAAGCGTCTGGTATAATGCCACCTACACTGTTCTTTTGCCCTGCTGTTTGCTCTTAACAGGACTAAAGCAGAATAACAAAAAGTGCATTTGATTTCTGCATTTGCTTGCATTCTGCAACCTGCTGTTGTTCTGCAGTGTTCACTGCAGGAGACTGACAAAGCGAAGACCTTATGTTTAAGATAATTTCTCAAGCAAGCACTGTATTTCTCAACTTTTATTTAAAAACTAAAAAAGTATAACTGCAGCCAACAGGTCTGTACTCTGCAGAGAATCTATATTTATAGAGCCTTCAATTATCTTACCAAATAATGTAATTTTTATCCTAAAAAGCAATTTCCAGGAAGCAGCATTAACAAAACAGCAAGGAAAAACAAACAAACAATCAATCAAACAAACAAAAAAACAAAAAACAAAAAACAAACAAGCCAAACCCTCAAAAACCAGCAATTCTTTCCCTGGTTATCTTTGTGCTTGAGTTTCTGTATGGAAGCTGTAGCTGATGATTGCAATTGTAAATGTTCATCATAAATCCTTTCCAAAGAAAAACCTATTTAGCTACCTGTTATCTCACTAATGAAGAAAAGATATTATTTGGAATTCAGGTTCCCATGTTCCTTACTAATATGAACTGCTTATTCTGGAAACACCTTCTCCAAAAGCAATAATTTTGAAAATGAGTAATTCAGTGCTGAGTAGAACTCAATAGTACCTCATTGCAGGTGTCATATCTGGAAAGAAAATATGACACAAGTAATTCAATATTGGTGGGCATGATTTATATGTGTGTATATATATAGATAGGTTTCATTCAGATTTGGCTTAAGTGAGTCAGGTAAATAGAGTGAAATGATAAAACATGGGGGGTGTTTCCTTTTTTTACTGCACTTTTAGCTATATTGCAAAGTCACTATACAAAATTTCTGGCTTTCTTAGCCTGTTTATTTTACAAACTTGTGTTGAAAAGAGGCCTAAAAGTAGACATGTAGCAATTTTTCCAAGTCTAAGAGGCAAAGGAACCGGTGAATACTCAAATGTACTCAACAACTGCAGTTCTCAGAAATAAAAGGATACAGACCAGAATTAGGTAATACTAGCCACAGAAAAAAAAAACAAAACAACTACCAAACCTCCAATGTCAATCTGAAAAAGTTTCTTCCAGATTTTTCCCATGAAGAAGAACTTCTCTTCCCATAGAAGTGGTGGGAAAGCATGACTGCAACCTTGATGTTAAGTGATAGATGAGAGTCACTGAGGATGGCACTGCTACTGAAGTGGAAATGAAAATACTTTTTTGGTGCACTTTAGCTATTAAAACTGAGAAGAAACCTTGATTTCTGAATGATGGCTGCAGGTTATTTAGATTGAGAGGTGAAAGTGGCAGAAAAAGTCTGTACTGGATTCCATGTCCTGTAGCAAGGTGTCATAAAAAAGGGAGTCATCAGACCCTTTTGTGAATAGGCTGGTAGAATCAGCTCTGAATGTTACCTGCACTGTACAGCAATCAATGCTCACAAATCAGAAACACTTACTGCAGTGGGAAGTACCTCAGCAGATCTGACTGGAAGTATATAACAGCATATGGAGCAAGACAAAATAATGTGCAAATAACATCTACTGCATTTTGTTTTCACTTCTTCAAAAATGTATTTTTTTTAATTTAGTTTTAAGGGTTTAGAAACCGTGCTTGACTGGCACCTGAGAAGAAGCTCCCTAATTTACAGTACAGTTTTCTGCTGGGCTGTCAGTCTGCTGAAGACAGCTGCAGGAATTTGTCCCTTCAGCAAACTTTTTGGATTTCACTGTTGCCCTGATAAATGTTTGTTGAAGGGGAGAAGTAAGTTAAAAGGAAGATGTGCAAAGCTGTGAGGATGGGGGAGGAGAGCTATATGTACCAAATAAGTAGGGAAAAAAGACAAGAAAAGCAATTCTTTCAAGTGCAAAAAAAAAAAACAAAACTCCAAAGCCTTGAAATACTGCTTCTGAGGTTCTTATTGAGCTGACTGAGCTGCTGACTGTGCCTTTACTGTGATGTCTGTAAATGTTCTCTATTCACCTGAAGTCTCTACCAATCTTTTCTTTTAACAGCATTAAAAATTATAGGCTTGATGTTTAGTTATCATCTGATATTTCTATTGCCTCTGTGTCTGACAGCTATGAAGAATATGCTGGACTTCTGCAGAGTAATGCTGTGCCAACATCTAGCTCACTGTCCTGGTGAAGAAGGAAAATCAGGCAGAACAGGTGACATCTTGCCTTTTAATGCAGAAGGTTATTGGGTTATATGCATTCATAGGTTAACCAGGTATGGCCCTCTTGATATTCTGATGTCCCTCCTAGAAAAACACAGCACCATCCCGTACAGCAGTCCCAAAGCACAGTAAAGAGAGAAAATCCTGCTACATGTATTTTTAGTAGCTTTAAATCTTCTTCACCAGAGCAAATTAAAGCAGTTAGATAGTCTTGTTACTGCTTCAGTGATAAATGGTAAAATATAAAGCTGTCCTCTGGAGAATGTCAGGACACAGGAATGTTGTGCCCTGGCATTATTTTCGTGCAAAAGAAGAATCCTTGTTTGTCTATGAGAAAAACAACTTATACCACCACAGTTCATAATGAAGTTACCACAGTCCAGAAAGATTTCATCTGGTGTACAATCAGGAGTAAATTTTAAACACCTTTTGTCTCATTTGAAATTATTTTCTTTTAAATGTCTTATTTTTATTTCCTCTTCATTACTTTTTTTTTTTGCCTACTAATTTCTATCCTATTTCAAAAACACAGTCCTAAATTGTTCTGAGATTAAAGCTCCTGAATTTCACACAGAGGTTAATGAAAGTTCCATTCTTTTCTTGATTTCAGCCAAGTAGTGTGTCAGCAGTAGTGAGAGTGTGTGTGTGTATGCAGATGTTTTCTTCTGCTCTCCAAGAGCACTGCTAAGCTGCTAATGCAACTAATTCAAAATCTGGAAATATCAGAGTTCTGTTTTTCTGTACATTATTAAAATATTCCCTTTTTTCTCCTATTCCTCATTCAAACACAGTTCCAGCTGGTGCCCAAAGCAGGCCCACAGCAATAAAAGTCTGTCCATGGATAGCAAGAGGTTAATCTAACCTCAGTGAGAACCTGCTTGTCGTGTCTCTAATCTTCACAGCAAAATACACGGTCTTATATTTTTTATATTAAACACTGAACTCAATATAGAATTAGTACCTGACATCCTGCATTTTCTTAAGGTGTTCAGCACCGAAGTATCTCAGCATTTTACAAAGATGCTTTTTTTTCAGAGCTTCCTCAGGAAGCACAGAGTCATGTACAGGTGGAGTGTTGAAGTGTATTAGTTGTGAGTAGGGCAGGGAATATCAGCAAAAATAGAATAATTCTTACATTAATTTCTGTAGATGGAAAAAAGTTGAGTAGAAATATCTAGAAATAACAACAGCATTTTTTAAATTGTCCTTTTTATATCACAGATGATGCCATAAATTAGACATTATGATAAATATTAATACTATTTAAACAAATTGCCTGAAATTGGGGGTTTTTTGGAAGTTTGGTGCAGTGTATGATCTTTCTATAAGCTTTGTACACTTTCCCATGACTCCAAGGCTTTTCCAAAACTTAATCAAAACTCAATACATTAATTTATTATTTCCTATATATATACTACATACTATTTACTATACACTAGAATGAGTAGTCTCCAGATATACTTATCTATATGCAGTTAAACTTCCCAAGTATCACACTGCTTCTTAAATTTCAATAGCTTTTTCCACATTTTTTCTTTAACTTAAGCAACATCTCCTTCTTAGCTTTTTGAAAAAGACCCAGGTTAGAAAGAATAACAAAGATGTAAAAGGAGTCACCAAAACCACATTTGTTCTTAAAATTTGAAAAAATATCTGTATGTTTATGCATGAAGAATGAGTGCTATAATGTTCCCTGAACTCTGATACCCTGTAAAATCAAGGGCTAGCATGAGCCAGGCTAGGGGGGTTGCTAGTAGTTGGTATCACCTTCCCATGCTTTCTTCTGCAGTGGGATAACTGCTGAGGCAACCGCTGTATTAAATATGTTAATTTCAGCTTCGTACAATCACTTTGACCTGCAGGAGGTGAATCATTCAGCCATTTATCTGCTAATCAATTCTGACATCTTCCAAGAACAGGCATAATTAATCACACCTCCCTTGGTTTTGTGTTTTCATAAACAACATTGTTCTGCTGTCAAGATCTCTTGGTTTGATATAGTTGGGAGCATGCCACCTGTGATTCAAGACTGCATTCTTTCACGACGAAACATCGTGTTGATAAAATAACCCTTTTATTCTAATTTAATTATACTATAGCTTTGTTTAAGACGATACTTATTTTGGCTTCTGTTGAAGAGTAATAAAATGTACTAATTCTGTGGAAAGACAAAGCAACACAAATACTGACTGATTCATCTGTGTGACCTATCACTGGACACAGGGATAGGTTTTGCCACACTGCTTAATCTTCCATCTATGTTTATTATTCCATGGTTAGTTAGCTGCTAACTCTTCCTGTGCTTCAATGTTATAAAACATTGCTCTGGGAATGATGATCTGTCTCATCTTTTTATTCTAACTTCTGGATCCACAAACCGTTACCTGAGATCTTCCATGTATTTCCAGAGGCAAATATATTTCAGGTGATTTTGGTGATTTTCCTAGCAACCTTTCTCCATATTTGCTGTCACATCACATTAGATATATCCGCCTGCACTTTCAGAACATCACGTGTTGTTTGATGCTGCATGAGATATGCAGATTTCATCATTTCTTCTCAGCATGTCACATTTCAATACCCCAGGTCGGTCTGTTCTTAAAAGACCTATGTACGTCCTCTCCTACAATACACTACGTGGTAGCAAATCCTGAACAGAAGTGAGGATGGTGAGAGCTGATCAAACTGGCTTTTAAATGCCACTAATGGACTGTTTCAACTATCAAGCTGAATAGGTCTCAGACCTCTTAGCAACCAGTCTCCTGTATTCCACCGAAACAGACCATTTACGCGATCTCTGGGGTGGTGAAGTCCACCATCAAAACTAATCTGAGTTAAAGATTTCCTTACAACCTTCAGCAAAAAAGTGTCTTAAGACACTTTGCATGTCACAGGGTAAAAATACACTCACGCAGACAGGACCTGTGCAACAGATGATGCTACCCATACCCAGACTTACTTCACAGTAACGTCCTCACATGTCCATACAATGGGAAAAGCTGCAGGCTGTTTATGCACCTGTGAAGTGTATACAAACAAGTATATAATAATCATCTAACCAATTTAATTGCCTGAATCACTTCGAAATCTTAGTTGCTAATATGGTGCCCCTCTACATCTCTTGATATCTAATAAAGTCTTCTACGTTTCAAATTCTTCCTGCTCTAATTAATGAGTCCAAGTTATTTCAGGATTTTCCCCTGATTTTCAAAAGAGTATAGAGACTCATTTAAGTTGTTCACTTACCAAATCATTCCTGAAAAGCATGAGCAGTTAAGAAAATATAAATTCCCCAAATCTATTTTATAAATTTACTGAATATGTACTGAAAATAATGGAGATAAAGAGAAAAATCGAACAGAGTAACTG
>NW_010552296.1:32753-41301 GCF_000687285.1 Phaethon lepturus | reverse complement strand
CCTTGGTTGTCCTGCACATGCCCTGTGAGGGATGTGCAGATCTGCAGAGATCTGAAAACAGTCTGTGTAAAATGATAAATAAAGTAGAAGGGAACAGATAAAGGAAAGATAGTTTCATTTATAATTAGTTTAAATCAACGCCTCTCTATTAGGTACCAGGCTGTATAATGGACTTAATGTACCATTGCCAGTGCAAGGAAATAACCGAAGCTGAAACATGAGGAGTTTCTTAATCCAGAAGAAACTGTGAAGAATTGTATAAATCTACTAATTCTGGCCTGCATGAACCGCATTAAAGACAGCTTTTTGAAAAGTGTTTTTTTTAAAGGCCTCTACTAATCTTGGGTATAATTCAAAAGACACAATTTCATTGTCTATCTTAGACATTCAGTTCACTTGATGTTCAGTGGTCTCCTCTGGGAAACGAGTCAGAACTCCTAAAATTAGCACCCAGTTATGCTGGAACATCAGTGGAGAGAAGCACCAGCCCCTGAAGATGTCTGGAGGGAGATCCCGCTCCCCTGTTCTGTCTTCATAGAAACTGATACCTACATCCATTTTGAATCCAGCCTATCTATCTTTCACCTGAAGGTCTAAGGACTTGGTGGACGTATCTCCCACCTTCTAAAGAGTAACTCACTAGAAAGAGCACTTGCAATGAACTGGATCCTTCAGTCAGAAAAGGCTCAAACCCACACCTTCCACAAGACACAGGATTGCAGGTCACTCAGGAGAAGTGATCTGCTCCAGACATGTCAGGTCGCTGTGTGGTCAGGCACACAAGAGACATCAGGCCAGAAAGAGAGCAGATAAGGGGGAGCATGATTAGAGGGTAGAGATGAGGACACTGAGCTGGGAGGTAAGGAGTATGAAAAACTCTTTTGGGGATCAACAGCAGAACTTCTTAGTTAGGTTACCCCTTTCCCCTTATCTTTCAAATCACAGGTTGCTCGTGGTACATTGGTGAACAAATCTAACATGGTAACATCTTTCTCTTGTAAAGCATCAAATATCATTGTTGACTGTAGTACAAGCAAGTTATTTTTTGCTTGGATGTTTAATTAAAGAGGCATGTACTTTTAGAGGAGCAATTCCCAGCAGACTTACCTTCCAGTACTTTTCCCACAGCACATAGAGGCCTATTTATCAATGCTGCCGCACTTAAGATTCATCATAGACTTCACTGAGTGTAATCTTTTAATGAAACAACTAAGATTTCCTAAAATTTAAGGACATACATGACAATCTTCTCTGGTACTCCAGTAAACCCAGGCACACTGGAACTTTTCCCCTGGTTTGCAGAAGAAGAGTTATATTTTAGCAAAGTTACATCTATCCATGTATTCTGCAACAGCCCTACGATTTATACCAGTACAACTGAATGAAGAGCCTGATTCCCTGTATCCCAGGATACGAAAAAGACTTGCTTTTGTTTCTCCTGTATTTCTCGAACACATGATGCCAGGCCACTACAAGGTGCCAGACCAAGTACATCTGATTAGGAAAATGTAATTGTGTAATTAAGACACAGGCTCTTTTTCTGCCAGCAATTTTCTTTCTTGTGTGTTTGCATGATGACTAATGCAATGGGAGATAGATCCTAACATAGGACCTTAGGCAATTAAGGAAAAATAGTGATAAAAGTTATTATCAAGGAATAGTCATTATTAAATTGTTTCCTCCATTATTTCTCGTTAGCTCAAATTCCTCTAAAGCTTCCCCCCCAAAAAACTGAAATCTGTCTGGTATGAAATATGTATTGTTCCATCATAAGGCTTCAGTTCATTTTTTAATGATGAGTTTTATTGCAGTGGTTTGCTTCTGTGTGATAAGCTGAATTGAAAAGGTTGTCTCTTTTTCAGACACGGCCTTTTTTTTTAAAGAAATGGAGTTGCATGGTCTGAAGCTTGAATATAACCTGGAATTGGTGGGTTGGGGACTATGGGAAGAAGCAGTTTATTTTTGTATTGAAAAATATGTTTGTGAACAGAAAAGTTCTTAGATATGCATGACCATGTTCTTCTGCTAAGTGTATAAAACACCACTTTTTTCTATGAAATTGTCAGAACTATAGTTTTCTTACCAGACTCAGCCATTACATGTTATATGATGAATAATAAGAGTTCATTTCATGTCCACAAAGCCAGTTCAAAACTACCTAACCCCAGCAGTGGTAAGACTGCCAGATCACCAGCAGAGCTGTGAAAATTACCATACTGGAGAATTTTCCATTATTAATTTATCCTGAGACAGCTGGATGAGGGCTATTGATTCAGCATCCCTCCTGCTCCACCTGGGCAGATTTCAAGCTTCCCCTAGCCAAAAACCTAGTGCTTTTTGTTAGATAATGTCTAGACATAGTCTAGACCATGCCCAGTCTCCAGTCAGGTACACATCCCAGTTCTCAGGCCCAGATGTCCATATCCCAGCTTCTCATCTGGGTGGGTGTGCCCCCGCCTACACCCCTAATCCTCACACATGCCCTGTTTTTCTTGCAGAGAAAACTTACGTGCCGGCCCTGGACAGGTGCCATGCAGCCTCCACCAGCTGCTGAAGATGCATGACTGAGAAGCCAGGACTCTGGGGAGAGCTGATGAGGTCAAGGTCAAGGTTACCAAATCAGATTCATGAGATGCAGGGAAAAAGCAGGCCAAGCTGATTCAGTTGTATGAATACTGGTACCTTGTATTATTGTCAATTACTTACAGTATTCAAGACACAGGGCTGGCAGGTATGACAAGAAGCTACAGATGACTTAGGCATCTGGAGCCCAGGCAGAATACCTCAGGCCTCTGCCATGTTACTAGGCAGCTTAACTATGTCCCTCAGAGTTATACCATAAATGGAGGAAAGTGAAATGACACACACCTTTTTTTACTCTTTTTTCCCTCTGAAGACTAACTAAAATGTTTGCAAAATGGACAGTGAGTGCAGAAGGCTTATTTAAAGTAGTTCATCTCCTCTAGCTTGAGTTGACTTCCATAGCTTATTCTTGGTTCCTCCAACAAATGTACCCCAAACTCAGTAGTAAAATTTTTCTCCCATACTTTACCATCACTAACATGCACATAATGTGCACCACGTACACTTAACTTTTTCCATGCAGTAAATCCATTTCTGACAAAACTTTGGGGTTTTAAACCATGAAAGAGTCTTCAAGACACAAGGTATGCTGAGGCCTGATGGGATTCACCTGTCCCGATGGGGAAAACGCATCTTTGGGCATAAGCTGGCGGGACTGATTGAGAAGGTTTTAAACTAGAATTGATGGGGGAAATGGATACCAAGAGGATTGCAGTAGGTAACCCAAGGGTTGGCATGGCGTTGTCTCCTTTGGGCATAAGCTGGCGGGACTGATTGAGAAGGTTTTAAACTAGAATTGATGGGGGAAATGGATACCAAGAGGATTGCAGTAGGTAACCCAAGGGTTGGCATGGCATTGTCTCAGGGTGGCAATGCTAATGGGAACATTTACACTGCTCCTGGGAGCATGAAGGGCTCAAGAGCATATCTGAAGTACTTGTAGACCAACACACGCACTATGAGAAACAAACAGGATGAACTGGAAGCATTGGTCAGTTCCCAGAGCTACAATATCATTGGTGTTAGTGAGACTTGGTGGAATGAGCCCCGTGATTAAAGCGCTGGGATGGAGGACTACAGGCTGTTCAGGAGAGACAGGCAGGGCAGGCGACGTGGACATGTCACACTATATGTAAGGGAGAAGTTTGATTGTACAGCCCTTATGGTTAGTGGTGATATGGTTGAGAGCCTCAGGGGGAGTTTAGGGGGATTGAAAACAAAGGGGATATTGTAATGGGTGTCTACTACCTATCACCTACCCAGGATGTAAGCACTGATGATTTACTCTATATGTAGTTAGGAGAAATTTCTGGATCAGTAGCCCTTATCCTTATGGGAGGTTTCAATTTCCCAGACATCAGCTGGGAATATCATACTGCTGTGATGAGCGGGCCTTGAAATTTGAAGATTCTTGAAGTTTGTAGGAAATAGATAACTTCTTCTCACAAGTAATCAGTAAGCCAGCTAGGAAAGATGTCCTCCTAGACTTGCAATTTGTGAATAGAGAAGGACTCATGGAGGATATTATGGTAGCTGGGAGTCTTGGCCCCAGTGATCATGAAATGATTGAGTTTAATATTTTCAGTGTAATGAGAAGAAGGCACAGAAGAGTTGCTTCCCTAGACTTCAGGAGAGCAAACTTTAAGCTATTCAGGAAGGTATTTAGCAGAGTACCATGGGAATCTGCTTTCGAGAACTTAGGAGTCCACAAGTGCTAGTCAGTCTTTAAGAACCACCTTAAAGAAGCACAGGAGCAGGCAATTCCACTGTGTTGTAAGTCAAGCAAGTGACTTAGAAGACCAGCTTGGCTGAACAGGGAACTCCTCATGGAGTTCAAGAGGAAAAAGGAATTGTATGATCTCTGGAAGCAAGGTCAGGCTTTGCAGAAAGATTACAGAGCTGTGGTTCGCATATGCAGGGAGAAGACACGAAAGGCCAAAGCTCAATTAGAGGTGAAACTGGGCAGTGTTGCACCAGATAACAAGCAGGGCTTTTTTAAGTGTGTTAACAGCAGGAGGAGGTCTAAAGAATACCTTGGACTGACACTTGTTAAAGTTGGTCATATGAGTAATAGGGATGAAGAAAAAGCAGAGGCATTCAATGCTTTATTTTGCCTCATTCTTAGTTGGAATAGTTGGAGGACATTCTTAGTAGTCATAGTTGGAGGACTATGACTGTGGGAACAGTGACTTTCCATTTGTGGACACTGAAATTGTAAGGGACCAGCTGTATCAGCTGAATGTTCACAAGGTCATGGGACCTGATGGGATTCATCCCAGATTACTGAAGGAGCTAGCAAATGTTATGGCAGGACCCGTCTTGATCAAGGGCAAGTCCTGCCTGACCAACATAGTGGCCTTCTATGGTGGAGCAACCATGTCAGCGGACAAGGG
Source organism: Phaethon lepturus (assembly GCF_000687285.1). Lineage (NCBI taxonomy): Eukaryota > Metazoa > Chordata > Aves > Phaethontiformes > Phaethontidae > Phaethon > Phaethon lepturus. The sequence continues at coordinate 36,325 of NW_010552296.1, read as the reverse complement.
AAGAGTTACCAAAGTCATCTATCTGGAATTCTGTAAGGCCTTTGACACGATTCCCCACAACATCCTTCACTCTACATTGGACAGATATGGATTTGATGGGTGGACTGTTGGGTAGATGAGGAACTGGTTGGATGGTCACATCCCGAGGGTAGTAGTCCATGTCTCAATGTCCAGGTGGAGATAGTGATGAGTGGTGTCCCTCAGGGGTCCGTACTGCGACCAGTACTGTTTGATATCTTCATCAATGACATAGAGGGATCAAGTGCACCCTCAGCAAGTTTGCAGATGACACGAAGCTGAGTGGTACGGTCAACATGGCTGAGGGACGGGATGCCATCCAGAGAGACCTGGACAAGCTCAAGGAATGGGCCCATGTGAACCTCATGAGTTCTAGGTGAGTCCTGCACCTAGGTCAGGGCAACCCCTGGTATCAATACAGGCTGGGGGATGAAGGGATTGAGGGCAGCCCTGCTGAGAAGGACTTGGGTATACTGCTGGATGAAAAGCTGGACACGAGCTGGCAATACGTACTCGTAGCCCAGAAGGCCAACTGTATCCTGGGCTTCATCCAAAGACGTTGTCCTGGTTTTGGCTGGGATGGGGTTGTTTTTTCATCCTGATAGCTGGTATAGTGCTGTGCTTTGGAGCTGGTATGAGAATAATGTTGATAACACACCGATGTCTTTAGTTGTGGCTAAGTAGTTATAGTGCTTATACTAAGTCAAGGACTTAGATACCTATGCTCTGACATGACAGAAGTGTGGCCAGCAAGTTGAAGGAGATAAATCTGCCTCTCTACTCTGCTCTAGGGAGACCAGCTTTGGAGCCCACAGCACAGGAAAGACATGGATCTGCTGGAGCAGGGACAGAGGAGGGCCACAAAGATGATCCGAGGGTTGGAACACCTCTCCTTTGAGGACAGGCTGAGAGAGTTGGGGTTATTCAGCCTAGAGAAGAGAAGGCTCCAGGGAGACCTTATTGCAGCCTGCCACTACTTAAAGGGGGCTTTACAAGAAAGCTGAGGACAGACTTTTTAGTAGGGCCTGTTGCAACAGAACATGGGGCAATGGTTTTAAACTAAAAGAGGGCAGGTTTTGACTAGACATAAGGAAGACATTTTTTGCAATGAGGGTGGTGAAACATCGGAACAGGTCACCCAGAGAGGTGGTAGATGCCACATCCCTGGAAACATTCAAGTTCAGGCTGGACGAGGCATTTACCCAGCTACTCTATAAATCTACTCAGGAAAAAAAGGATGTTATAAGGGTTGTCAGATGGCTGCAAATTATGTAACTAAGATAGGTTTCCATAGCATTTTTAGACCATTCCCAGTCTTGTCACCTTTTAATCTTTCAGCAGGGGAACCTTACTAATAGAAGAATTTTTGAAGGAGTTTTTATACAAAGTTAAAGGAAAACCTCTTGCCAAAGTAACTAAGTCATCAAAAATCCAAGATCCTTCTTCCTGATATGGAAAGTACTCACTTATCTAAAAGTGAGTACTTCCAAAATAGTATAAAAATCCAGTGTAAGACCAGGAGAATTGTCTTTCTTTTTTGGTAACCCATCTATGATCCAGGTGGAATATAGCAGATGCAAAACAAGACCTAAATATTCTAAGACCCTCAAGAATCAGTCTGAATATATACAGTTTATCATATATTCTAAGCAAGGAAGAAAGGACTACTTTCAAATTAAAATACATCACCTCAGTGCCCAAAGTTCCATACACCACAGTACATCACGAAAAGGCAAGGAGGGAAGGTGGGCCTGTCTTTTTTGACAGCAAGATTCCATTATTATTCTTAGAATAATTCTTAGAAATTAATATTCTTAGAAAAAGAGCATTGTTGTGGGGAAAAAAACCCAGAGGGAAAAATCACATGAAAATATTCCCATTCACTTTAGCTTGGATGTCTAGACAGAAAATGTGATAGGTTATTGGCAGCACATCAACTTAACACAGGGCCTTTAAAGGTTCATATGCAAGCAATGAACTTGTTTCATATTTGTCCCTGACACCACTTGCTATCATTCTAAGCCAATAGTTGTAGATAGACATCAGGTTTGCAAATATCTTCAGCTTTTCTATTTTCATTTTATTGCTTGCCTGTTTTTTACCCTGCTTCTCCCTTTAGCAATTCTTTATGCTTGTGGCAACTGAGAATTTCCTCCATGAATTCTTGCCTTAATTCTGAACCAGGTATAATTTAAGAAGCTACAGAGTATGCTTCTCAGGCTAGATTTAGTGGAGAATGTACAGCTCCTGGATATCTGAAATAACAGGAAGCTTGCCTAAATCTGGTTTTGGAGATTTTCTGTTGGAAAATTTGCCATTGACAGAATTTAGGTATTGTAACTTCCCTGGGTCCAGAAGAGATAAACTAGGAAAAATTACGGAGAAGGAATTTTATGTGTAAATGAGATGGAGTATGCTGAGCTGGAAATAGCTGTCATAGTGATACGGGGTTACTATGGCAATACAGGCTCTTTCCATCATGATACACACACAATGTATATGGCTATGCGAAAATATGCAGAAGTCCTTTGTAATAAAGTTAAAACTTTACATAGAAGTACACAGAATATAGTAGGGATAAAGGAAGAAAATTACTTGCTGTAAATGTCCCTTAAATTTATATGAAACTAATATTTTCTTCACTGTTGAGAGAATAAACATAAATCCTTCAAACAGAAGCACATACTGGTAGCCTATCAGAAAAAGCAGATCACAGCGTATATACAACCTTTGCTCACACAGTGAAAGCAAACTGGAAAAGGAAGTGCATAAATTAAAGCTCCTGTTCATATCGATGCCTATGCCTGAAGTGTGGGACAGGACATCAAAACTTCTGCTTCTGACATTCTTTGACCTCAAGACAAGATACTTAAACCCATGCACAGGGACTTACATGCCTTCATTTTCAAGGAAGCTTAAAAGTGGCTATCCATTTAAAGACTTAGATTTCAGCGCCCAAACAAGTTCAATGTTTCCCTTTATTTCATTTACTCACACAATAAAATCTTGTTAAAAACATACTTACATGAGTTAGTAAAAAATCAAAGTTTTATTTTAAGTGAAGAATATAAACTTCAACTATTACAGATTCTCTCCGCATACTTTCTAAGGTTTTACAGCAGACTATCTTAATGGTGTTTTAAATGCCTTAAGCAAAGCAGTAGTCCAGATGCCTTAGTGAAAGGTTAACTGCTTTTGGATTCCCTGCTATTTTCTGGCTAGGCCCCAAAGTAGTTTATGTAATACCAAAGGAGACAGGCAATAACTTCATAATTAGGATTCAAACTTCTTAGTCAGAGCTTCATGTTTTAATGGAAAATGTGGTTTTCGGTTCATAGGAATTGGAATCTGGATTAATTCTCACATCTAACTAACAATGACCAATTCTCATGTAAGTAGTTTCCTCCCACCTTCCTTCCCCACCTCACCCTCTTCTCTATTGCCTGAATTAGTCATGCAGTCAGACTGATTTCTTGCCACCACAAGTAAGCAAAGTCTTTTAGCTGTAAAAAAGAGCAATTGAAATGACGGGGGCTGATTATGTTTTGGGGTTT
>NW_010552296.1:19278-32743 GCF_000687285.1 Phaethon lepturus | reverse complement strand
CTACAGTTTACCTAGGCATATAAATATTTTAAGAATGCAGATGTATGCTAGGATTATTTTCAAAGTCATAGAAAGCAAAAGAAATCATGCAAGAAAATAAATACATAATAGGGATTACTCACATTAATTCGGACAGGTTAGGAAGTCATCAAACCTCACTATTCCCCACGGATAAATATTTTGTAGTATACTTCATACTTATATGTCATAGTAAAGTCAAAATATTATATCTATGAGCCACAATAATTTCTTAGTTACAAATTGTTTAACCTGGTATTAGTCAGAATTTGAGAACAATTACTTGCTGCAAATGTCCCTTAAATTTATATGAAACTAATATTTTCTCTTCTGTTTAGAGAATAAACATAAATCTTTCAAAGAGAAACACATGGTAGACTGTCAGAAAAAGAAAATCACAGCATACATACAGCCTTTTCTCACATGATGAAAGCAAACTGGAAAAGGAAGTGCATAAATTAAAGCTCCTGTTCGTATCAATCTCTATGCCTGGTATATAGCTCCCACCGCACAATACACATATATGCAGCTGTATTCTCTGCCTCTTTAACACCAGTTTTTCCACAAAAGTAGGTTAGCACCTCCCAGTGGGTCTTCTGGGGTTGACCAAAACAGGGTGACATTTTCTACAATTGGCCGTATCCAAAGCCACATTGTTCTACTCTGTCCACAAATGGAAGTTGAGCATTTGGAAGACATCTTGCCATTAGGGCATAAACCCAGCTCAAATTTTGACAATGAAAGTGCTCACATATGAGTCAGCTTCTCAGAGCAGGGACACTCCCAAACCCTGCACTTTTGCTTGTTCTGAAAATAGGTTAACGAAATCTCTTAACAACCACCCAGTTACGTATTGCCTTTTTGTAATCGCATGCAGATGTTCACTAGCTTGTTATTATTTATATTATCAGAGTGATTGGAAGTCCCAGGCAACACGAAGGGTCTCTCATGGTAGACTACAAACTAACATGCATTACGAGTCAAAACCCCTGCTCTGAAAGACCTAAATTAGGATTTAAATGTTCTGATTCCTGAATGGAGAACATCACAAAACAAGGTTGTTGATGAAACTTTCACCCCAAAAGTCCACCTAGTCTCCAGTGGAGGGGAAAAAAAATGTGCTAAACCACTTACTAATCACCCTCTGAACTGCTCCAGTGAAGACTGGTATTTAAGGCAGACGAAAACGAGTGACACTTTACTTCAAATCATGACACTGCAATTTTTCCACTTTACCAGTTGATAAATAGCAAGTTCAGCTGTCCTCACATCAAGAGTGGGTGAAAGGAGAGGGAAGGCAACCTCATTAGCCATCTTGTTTTCTACTCCTTTCCTCATGAATTGAGGGTCAAAAGAGAATAGAATAACAAGTAATGGGAGGGAAGGTTCCTGTAGATTCACAGTTGTTAGAGACAATATTTTGAACCCAGATTTTTAGAGTGACATCTCATTTCTACTCCTTTCCTCATGAATTGAGGGTCAAAAGAGAATAGAATAACAAGTAATGAGAGAGAAGGTTCCTGTAGATTCACAGTGGTTAGAGACAATATTTTGAACCCAGATTTTTAGAGTGACATCTCAGCTTTGTAACAGAGCATCCTCCTAGAGCACATGGCATCCTTATAAATCAGTTGATGGCAATCTAAGTTATGCTCTGTTTAGAATGATAAATAATATCATAGAATCATAGAATCTTTGAGGTGGAAGGGACCTTTAAAGGTCATCTAGTCCAAACCCCCTGCAATGAGCAGGGACATCTTCAACTACATCAGGTTGCTCAGAGGCTCATCCAACCTGACCTTGAATGTTTCCAGGGATGGGGCATCTACCACCTCTCTAGGCAACCTGTGCCAGTGGTTCACCACCCTCATTGTGAAAAAAGGGGGAAGTGATGTGCATTATTTCAAACTACTGAGTATACTTGTATTGATTTTGGCTGGATAGAGTTAATTTTCTTCACATTAGCTTGCATAGGCCTATGTTTTGGTTTTGTGATTAAAACAGTGTTGATAACACAGGGGTGTTTTTGTTATTGCTGAGCAGTGCTTGCATAGCATCTGCTTGTCACGCTGCCCTGCCAGTGAGCAGGTTGGGAGTACACAAGAAGTTGGGAAGCAACACACCCAGGACAGCTGACCCCAACTCACCAAAGGGGTATCCCAGACCATATGATATCATGTTCAGCAGTTAAAGCTGGGGGAAGAAGGAAAAAGAGGGAATATTTGGAGTTATGCCATTTGTCTTCCCAAGTAATCATTTCACATGATGGAGCCCTATTTTCCTGGAGATGACTGAACACCTTCCTGACGATGGGAAGTAATCCATAGGTACTTGATTTTGCTTTGCTTGTGTGCACAGCTTTTGCTTTACGTGTTAAACTGCTTTTATCTCAACCACGAGTTTTCTCACTTTTACCATTCCAGTTCTCTTCCTCATCCCACTGTGGGGGGAGTGAGTGAGCAGCTGTGTGGGGCTGAGCTGCCTACCAGTGTAAACCACAAAATACTTAACTACACTCTTGAGCTCAATTTTATATTGCCTTTTCCTCAGAAAACTATAAAAAAAACCCAGACAAACTAAGCAAGTGCAGTAGGGGAAAACCTGATGGGGTCAAGAAAGCACTGTGTCTGAGGAAAGAATATCACAGTGGTTACAACAGTTTAAGAGATTTTTTTTCTAAATGTTGAAAAAATTTTAATAATTTTTTTCTTCAGCAAGGTGAAGTGCAAAGTCCTACACCTGGGGAGGAACAACCCCAGGCACCAGTATATGCTGGGAGCCACCAAGGTGGAAAGCAGCTTGGCAGAAAATGACCTGGGTGTCCTTGCAGATACGAAGTTGAACACGAGCCAGCAATATGCCCTTGCTGCAAGGAAGGTCAATGTTATCCTGGGCTGCATTAGGCAAAGTACTGCCAGCAGATCAAGGGTGGTGATCCTTCGCTTCTACCCAGCACTGGTGAGGCCACACCTGGAGTACTGCGCCCAGTTCTGGGCTCCTCAGTACAACAGAGACATCGACATACTGGAGAGAGTCCAACAAAGGGTCATGAAGATGATGAAGAGTCTGGAGCATCTCTCCTATGAGGAGAGGCTGAAAGAGACGTGACTGTTCAGTCTGCAGAAAAGAAGGCTCGGGATGATCTTATTCATGTGTATAAAGACCTGAAGGGAGGATTTAAAGAGGATGGAGCCAAGCTCTTTCCAGTAGTGCCCAGTGACAGGACAAGGGGAGATGAGCACAAACCGAAACACAGGAGGTGCTGCCTGAACATCAGGAAACACGTTTTTTTACCGTGAGTGTAACCGAGCACTGGCATGGGTTTCCCAGGGAGGTTGTGAAGCCCCTGTCCTCAGAGATATTCAAAACCCAACTGGACACAGTCCTGGGCAGCCTGCTCTAGATGGCTCTGCTTAAGCAGGGAGTTGGACCAGAAAACCTCCAGAGGTCCCTTCCAACCTCATCCATTCTGTGCTTCTGTGAAAATAAGCAACTATACCAATATTTACAAGTGCATGCACATCTGTAACGTTTTTCATCTTTTCTTATTTCATATTTTATGAAGTAATTGTAAAGAATTAAATGGAGAAGAGACTTATTACACCACAATATACGACCAGCCTGTCATTTAGATACTTGACAACTGTTTCATTTTTGTTGACCATAAGTCATAAGCACAAAAAGACCAAGATTCTCCATACTTAACTGTATTTCCCTGGGTAACTAAGTAAATTAGTTGTCTGGACTCCTGCTACAGGCAGTTCAGTTCATTCCACTCATTGTTAACTGTGGTTAAATGGGCACTTTTATGCAACAGAAACCTGATCTGCTACCAAAAGGGATGTTTCTACATCCGCTATGCTCCTGCATCCCTCCACAGAGACAGGCAGTCTGCTGGACCCTGACTCTGCTCATTCCAGCTGCTAAAAGACACAAGAAGGAGCAATGGGATGAATGGGGCATGAGGGGACACCTCCTTCAGCAGCAGCCCAGAGGTATCTTAGCTTAAAGTAAGCCTCTGACCATGACCTCGCTCTACTTCTTTCCACTGTCTGTAAAGGAATTTTTAAAAAATAACTCAGATGAGGCTGTCTGCTAGAGAGAAATTAATCTCTTCTTCTGTAATTAAATGCATTTCATATTAAATCTGATCAACTCAGCTGTGCCCCAACCAGTGGCAAAACCCTACAATCTTCAGTGGTTCAAAATCAAGCCTTGTGTATCTGCATGCAATTCCAAGTGATGAAAATATATGCACAAAAGAAAAGTAGAATTTTATTTTTGTTACTTTGATCAGACACCTTCAGGTCAATTTTTGGTATTTTAAATTTACCAAGAATATGAATCAAAACACATTACTGGGATCTACCCAGGGCTATATCCAAATAAAAGTGAATGTGAATGATAAATCTTCAGAAAGTACCTGCCTAAAAGCTCCACTTAAGCACAGAAAAATGCATTCATGCATGGCATGATAATAACAAAGAATGCGCTAATTATCAGGAATTATACTAAACATAAACATGCTGTCTTTGTGATAATAATGTGATTCACAAAAACTCTCCCAGAAGGAATGAAATCAAATTCCCTTCATTTTTAATACGGTAATTTTTCATCTGTTCATTAATCTAATTGCTTCATTGTTTACAATTACATTTACATTAAAGATTTGCATATTTAACTCATTGGACATCTGTCTGTTGCTTTCAGTCTAGCTTGTCTGACACAATCGTATAAATGTTCCCATATGTCAATGACTTCATTCTAATAAACAGAAAAGGGATGAGGGTGCCAATGAATATTGCTAAGCTTCTTCCATAACTGAATCACCGTGGCACAAAAAATCAAATACTATAAAAAAGATTACTAGGAATCAGTCATGAGAAACAGCTGCATAGTTCCCCAGACCAGATTAAAGCAACATAGCTAATGTTGGAACCTCTGGGGCTATGACTCAAAGGAGAAACAGGCTGTTTGTGAACATTCAGGCTACTTCTCAGTCTTTGCTTTCAGTGTTACACAGCAATACCCTGCCGTCCTACGGCTCCAAGCAATGACCTATTGACTGTTGTATATCCAGAAATCCTAGAGAAGTGCCAGCTGCACATGAGCAAATCTATTAGACATACACAGTCAGTCTAATGCAGAGGACACGGGAAACTATTAAGCATCACCAGGTTTCTAAAACTTTCCAGCTGAAGTTCATTCTTGTTCAAAGAGCGGGAAAAAAGTGAGCTTAAAACAATCCTACCAGAATTGTTAACACTTATCACAGAATCACAGATCTGCCAGAAATATAAACATCTGCAGTCACGTATGTAAAGAAAGCTGCAGAAGCTATGCAATACTTTTTTGAATATTGAAATCACTGATTCATTACAATATTTGGCCATGTTCTCAAACTCTGTAAGTTGCTATGGACTTTGGTGTCACCAGCTTACTCTAGCTTTTCTTTTTGAACGTTGATTTTGTAACAAACATGGCCATCAGAAACAGAGGCTAGACATGGGATCCATCTCACCTAACTTTAGACCTCTATACAGAAACATTATCATTATGGTTAAAAATATGCCATGGTCTTTGATGAACACATCAAGATGAGATGAATCACTTGGACCCTTTTAGGATTGATTGTTTCATACCGTTGAGCAGAGAGTTATCTCATTGTCTTTCAGCTACTCAAAAATTTACAAATCTGAACTGAAGAGTAGGGCCCCCTCAACAGTCATTGAGGAAGGACAGGAATCTCCAGAAGGTGATCTCATCCTCATATGGACAACTAAGAAAGGAACAACGGCAGGCCATGGAAGAAAGTCACATCATTTCTTAGCTGCATCGTACCTCCTGAGAGCATAGCAGCCTAGTGTGGGAACGTCATTTCATTATTATATATGAAGTCAGATCAAAAATCAAAGTATCCCACTACTTATATCAAAGGTGAGTAGGTTTGTCTCTTAAGGGTTTTCCTCTAAACATAAAGAGGAGATAAATATAAATACACAGTTAATTTACATAAGCAATGAAAGAAAAGAAGCAGCAGATTTTACCAGGTTGAGAAGAGTGATTTCTTCTTTGAGACCTTTTTTTAACTATATTGGATCATAATCCATATACAACACTGTCAAGCAATCCATGGTAATAAAGTTCAAAAAGCGTTAACTCCACTGTCCTGCATTTCAGTCCTATGGGTGCTATCAGATTCCTCCTCTAAAACTTCTCAGTTCTAGAAATGTATACTGAGCACAAGCGTCAACCCACCACAGTTTCCACAGGCAGGCCCAGGAGGCTCAGTGCTTGTTCTTCCCTTCACACAAGAATCTGAGGCTGATCAGAGAGTCTCTGAGATGCCAAAGGGTCAAAAAATGGAAATAATATTCAAATGTATGTCTCTTGCTTAACTGATACAGGTTCATCCACAGTCCATATGTCTCTGTTCCTGAAGAAAATAACAGATGGATGGAAACAAGGTGCCTTGAATATAACTAGGAAAAAGATGTCTGACAGTGACACACAAAAATAATTACTTCCTTATAGTACCTTGTGGCCACACCAGTCTCAGCCTCAGTCATGAACTTTAATTTCCTATAAGCAAGGCAGCAGAAAACTGAGGACTCATACAGATTCTTCACTACTACACAACCTACAGAGCAACAAGGAATGTCTTTTGCTTCTGTGGCTCATCAAAGGAATTCAGTTACGTACAAGAAATCTGTGACACCTTGATTCATTCTGCAAACGCTGCCTTTGTATTATGCTGCTTTGAGTCATTGAACCTCCAGTCATGTGTGGCTACTGTGTGAACAGCCCATTCAAGTTGCTAGAGTCAGCTTAATTAATGACAAAACGAAGCACTGATACACTACCTCCATAGAGACAGCTTCCCTACCTCTCTGTTTGCTTCTGCCTCAAAGCCAAAGTAGAAACATTAAAGGCACTTAGAGTGCTAGGACCTGATAGATGAGATGATTTAGCAGCTATCTAGATAACCTGCAGAAACACTGCAAACAGAAAAATGCCTGCAGGTAGACTGCAGGACAGAGGATTCTCAGTAATAGGCTGCCACATATTAATACAAACCACAATTTTCAAATGCTTTGCTAGGAATACAAAGCCATTTAATTTGCAAAATCTTTCCCCGAAATGAAAAAAGAAGAGAGAGTAGAACTCAGGTGCTGAAGTGGAAAGGCTGGAAGTGAAAGGAGGAGGGAATGACGCATTGTTCTGTAAGGCTGTAACATTTCCCTCACAACAGGAATCCAAGCACACTTCCACCAATAGAAAATTAGGCCCCAGTTTTAAACCTATTTAATCTTTATTAATTATTAGCCTTTGTACTATTATTCTAGCAATGTAAACGTATGCTGAGTCACCTGCATGAGCATAAAAATAGCTGTCCTTATAAGTTTATATGGACTGATTTCCTTTCTCCATTTAATTTAGCTGAGTTATGCCAGCAGACCATTTTAGACGTGTGACTGTGAAGAAGGTGGAAGCGAAGGAAAACCACCAAAAGAAAATGTTTTTGGAGCACAATCTGTATTTGTTATATGAAGTTCTTCATCTCAACACCACCTTGTTCGTCATCCAGGTTTTCAGCTGGCAGATTTGTTGCAGGTAGTCTTGGAGATACAGGGGTTGGAGAGTTATGAGTACAGACAGCTCAATTTGTTCCGTGTAAATGAGTGTAGTCAGCAGGGGGATCTCCTCTGTCTAAATGACAACCTGCAGATTGACTTCCATGGTCACTTACTTCCAGCTGCTACAAGAACATGTGCCTTGTCAATGGCAAGAAGACTAGTTTACACTTTTACCTTCATTTTTAAATGAATGGTTTGTTTCATTCAAAAAAGACTTTCTCGTGATCATCCTGGTTTTCCCAGTTTTTCACATCAAGTTTCTTCATCACATATAGAAATACAGAAAAGTATGGCCTGCAGCCAAAATAATTTCCCACTCAAACATGAAAACACTAAAACATGAAAAGTCAGTGAGAAAGACATACAGTGACTCAGCAAGAAACATGTAAGACGCAGATGAATCTGAGTCAGAGACGCGGAGAGTTTATTGACAGTATTGGCTGCTACTCATCTCTATGGGAGAGATACGTCAAATGGCGGGTTCTGAAACATCCTGCTCTCAAACTAGAAATCTAAAATGAAGAACAACGTTTCATTCATAAGGCAATCTGCATAGATTTGAAAAGTGCAATGTTAGTTAAAGCAGATATTAACACATAAAATACTCCAAAAGTGAGGGCAGTGTGGAAACCTAAGAATGCGAGAACTGCCCTTCCAGCTACAAAAACAGGTTCACTTGATTCCAGCAGCGGCCACTAGCACCTGATTTATGGGAAAGAGCAAGGAGATGTAAGTATAGAGGGATCTTCTTTTAATAATATTTCCCCACAGTCATCAGTCCAGGGACATGCTGAGACAGAGTTTGTATCTACTTATGTAGACCATTATTTCTAAGAGTTACAGACTATCTTTCATCCATTTGACTAATAAATGCCCATTTTTGCTTTTTTGTATGATGAGAAATTGTGCAAAGTCATTCTCTTACTCAACCTCTCTACCAAAAGGTATTCAAAAAGCATGAAAATTCATGACTGGAAATGTCTTTTCCTCTTTTCACCACTCAATACAAATAAGTTAGTAAAGTTCAAAAGTTTCCCACCACATATGGACATATTTTCTCTTTCTTCCTTTTCTTTTTTTGCCATGTTATCATTTTTCCAATGAAGAGGTTCTAAAATGTACAGAGGAGGAAAGGGGGAAAAAAAAGAAAAAAAACAACAAAAGAAAATAGCACAAATCTTAAACGTTATTCTATTTCATTCTAAGACAAAAAGGAACAAAGGAAAAAGTAACGCTGAAAAAAGAACCCTAAACCATTTAATCCACCTCTTGCTGGGTTTGCAAGATAATTCCAGTTGGAAACCTTAGTTAGACTATATTCCAACCTATGTGGTTTTATCATTTATCTGTCCAAAGTATATCTACTATATCTGCTATGCAAGCCACAAGCTATTCACACTGTGCTATTGGGGGGAGGGGGGGGCCAGGAAAGGAAAATCTATCAACATCAAATTTGACACATAATGTGGGAATGACTTAATCTGTTTTTTACTGAAACCTCTCCCATTCTTTCATGCAATTTTGAGCCTTCCATTTAAGTGCTTGGCTAACTTTCTCCACGTTTGCAGAGGTTACTGGTTTTCTTAAAGTGGGACTGATGGGAAAATGCAGGGGTTTTTCTAAAATAACAACTGGAAATATGAGACAATTATTCCTTACTGGGTACATTTTCAACTGCTTTTTCTTTGTATAATTATAACAACTCTGAAACCACAAAATTAGAGGCAAAACTTACTGGTCAACTCAATTTCATTATGTATTTTATGTGGCATCAATCAGTTGCTGTAATCATATTTCTTTTACCTTGTATTTCAGTGCAGTCATTTCAGTACCATTCAGCTGTAAAAATAAAATACCTTAAGCTAATAAAAAAGCTTCTCTCTGTGCAACATTTTTGTTACACAGGACTGGCTATGTCAGGACTAGGCTGACAACTTATGTGAGTAACAACGTGTGACATTGATCCAAAGTAGCCGAAGGAAAAATTATCACGAGGACCCCCAAACAGGGAAAGAAATATTAATGTCAGCTAAACAACTTTGTCTTATACAAACCCCCAAGCAGGGAAAGAAATATTAATGTTAGCTAAAAAACTTTGTCTTATACAATCACATGGGCAACTTTTACTGACTAATAATTAATACTGATAAAATTAATAGAGTACCAAATTAATGAAAGTGTGAGGAAATCTGGAAATAAACCATGGAATATTAACCAAACAATACAATAAGTCACACTTTTCAAAAACTTCTGTGGAAAAACAACTGTGTGAAAAAGTGCCCTGGTTACACAAGAGAAAACTGGCACCTGTGTGATGCTGGTTTACTGATATCTTGGAAACCAGACGTTCCTCAGCCAGAACTGCCATGTTGCAGGAGCAACACTTTGAGATAAAACCCACAGTCAGTGTGGCAGTGAAGGTGACCTCAGCTACAACACAATTTCTGATTACCAGATCACGTAACCACTCCTTTTCTATCAAATCCTTCATCATCACTCCACACACAGACCACCAACGTGCCAATGACCAGCTATTTAATGTCTTGTTTGCACTGTGTTCACTCTCATGCATTATTCGTTGCAGGCTATTTAACACTGCTCTGAAGACAAAACCATGTGTTTCTGCGTAATTTTTCATGGTTATTTATGGTAACTTAAATTGTATCTGTTTCCTGAGTGTATAGAACATTACCTGACACTTCAAAGGATAGCGCCCATTGACTTCCATCCAGCTGTGAGTCCTTAGCCCTTCTACAAATGTAACCATAAGATTTCAGCAATTTATTGGTCACCAGAAGATTACTTTTCCAGTGACATAGCACAGCCATGACAGAAACACAGGATTCTCCAGGGCTGCAGTCATACATATAACTAATAAAGCTTTCTTCTTGCAAATACTTACTAAGAGAAACCTTCCTATTTCAGTAACAATCTGTAGGTCCTGAGGGTTCCTGCAGATAAACCTAACTTATGTCCAAAGTAGGTGTATTGCATTAATGTTGCAAGGTTTTAGCACCAGGGGGGCTGCAGGGGTGGCTTCTGTGAGAAGATGCCAGAAGCTTCCACCATGTCTGACAGAGCCAGTTCCAGCCGGCTCCAAGATGGATGCACCACTAGGCAAAGTTGAGCCAATCAACGAAGTCGGTAGCACCCCTGTGATAACACATTTAAGAAAGGGTAAGAAATGCTGCACAGCAGCATCTGGGAAACAGAAGTGAGAAAATATGAGAAACAACTCTGCATACACCAGTGAAGAAGGAAGGGGAGAAGGTGCTCCAGGTGCTGAAGCAGAGATTTCCTGTAGCCAGTAGTGAAGATCATGGTGATGCTGGTTGTTCCCCTGCAGCCCATAGAGGTCCATGGTGGAGCAGATCTCCACCTGCAGCCTGGGGAGGACCCCACACCAGAGCAGGTAGATGTGCCCTGAAGGAAGCTGCAGCTCAGAGAGAGCCCACACCAGTGCAAGCTCCTGACAGGAGCGTGTGGAGAGGAGCCCCATGGCAGAGCACATTTTCTGGTGGGACTTGTGACCCCATGGGGGACCCACACTGGAGCATTCATTCCTGAAGGACTGTACCCTGTGGAAACAACCTATGCTGAAGCAGTTCTTGAAGAACTGCAGCCAGTGGGAAGGACCCACGTTGGAGAAGGTCATGAAGAACTGGAACATGGGTGGGACCTCACACTGGAGCAGGGGAAGAGTGTGAGGAGGAAGGCGTGATAGAGACAATGTGTGGTGAACTGAAGATAAACCCCATTTCCTGTCCCCCTGTGCCACTCAGGGGAAGGCAGTAGAGAAGTCAGGAGTGAAGTTGAACCCAGGGAGAAGGAAGGGTCGGGGGGAAGGTGTTTTTATGTTTGTTCTTATTTCTCATTATCCTACTCTGTTTAACTGGCAATAGATTAAATTAATTTCCCCAAGCTGAGTCTGTTTTGCCCATGATGGTAACTAGTAAGTGATTGTCCTGTCCTTAAAACCTATGAGCTTTTCATCATATTTTCTCCCTCTGTCCTGTTGAAGAAGAAGGAGTGATAGAGTGGCTCGGTGGGTGCCTCCCAGCCAGCCAGGGTCAACCCACCACAATAGGACAGGAAAGCATTGGAAGAGTAGGGGTATACAGCATGTGAAGTCCTACAGCTAGTGAATAAACCTTTATTTCTTGTGTCTTAGCCACAACAGCAGTGTCTCTTCAGTCTTCTTGTTGGTCCTGTCAGGACTCTTCCTACAACACCTTGGACTGTGAGTGATAAAGCATTGAGACATTATTTGAGTGTTATCTGGTATGGGTCAATCAGTACTGAACAAAATCTCCAGCAAAACATTAAAACATAACCTGAATCTAAAGGTGTCTCATTTATAAAAAACCACAAACCTAGGACATACACTGATCACTCTTTGTAAGTCTCTGAAGCCCAGGAAGGCAATTCTAATACCTGGAAAAACTCCAACTGAGGCATTTCTGTTTGTTCTTTACACTGCATTCTCACTCATTTATTGTCATGAAATGCTGTATACTTTTTCATATGTTATGTAGTAAATGCTGCATTTGAAAGAGGTAGCTGTCTGAAATGATATAAAACTTAGTTATTGTAGAAGGCATTCGTTTCAGACAGAAATAGCAAAAGGCAATGCCAGAGACATCTCCAGCTTACAGCTGGACCGACTTCAAAAACTGATTTTTTTGTCTAGCAATTCAGAATATTCTTTGCTGAGGAGAAGAGTGAGGTTTTATAATTAAGCCTGTTCAAAGAATCTGCAGAACTGGATAGTTGCCATCTACATCAGAAAAATGCTGGAGTTGCTTAGAAGATGTTATGAAGTCAGAAGAAAGGACATGTAATGTTTATAACCCACATCATTAGATCTAAGTTGCATTGGTGGTAAAACCCTTAATTAAAGCAAATAACGATGACACTAATTCAGAAGGATCTGAAAATTGCAATTAAGAATCACTTCACAAATCACTCACAGGAGGAGCTGGAAGCCATTGTGCAGCAGGAAAACTATTATATAGTTGCCATTATAGAAATATGGTAGGATGACTCAGTACCCTCAGTAAGTTTGTAGATGACACCAAATTGTGCAGGACTGTTGACCTGCTTGAGGGCAGAAAGGGTCTACAGAGGGAACTGGACAGGGTCAGTTGATGGGCCAAGGCCAACTGTATGAGATGCAACAAGGCCAAGTGCCGGGTCCTGCACCTGAGTCACAACAACCCCATGCAATGCTACAGGCTTGGGGAGGAGTGGCTGGAGAGCTGCCCAGCAGAAAAGTACCTGGCGGTGTTGGTCAACAGCCAACTGAACATGAGCCAGCTTTGTGCCCAGATGGCCAAGAAGGCCAACAGCATCCCGGCCTGTATCAGGAATAGTGTGGCCAGCAGGAGTAGGGAAGTGATGGTGCCCCTGTACTCGGCACTGGTGAGGTTGCACCTTGAATCCTGTGTTCAGTTTTGGGCCCTCTCTACAAGAAGGACATTTAATTGCTGAAGTGTGTCCAAAGAAGAGCAACAAAGCTGGTGAGGGGTCTAGAGCACAAGTCTTATGAGGAGTAGCTGAGGAAACTGGATTATTTAGTCTGGAGAAAAGTAGGCTGAGGGGAGACCTTATCACTCTCTACAACTACCTGAAAAGAGGCTGTAGTGAGGTGGGTGCCAGTCTATTCTCCCAAGTAAAAAGTGATAGGACAAGAGGAAATGGCCTCAAGTTGCACCACAGGAGGTTTAGTTTGGATATTAGGAAAATTTTCTTCACAGAAAGGGTTGTCAAGCACTGGAACAGGCTGGCCAGGGGAAAGGTAGAGGCACCAT
>NW_010552296.1:2748-19247 GCF_000687285.1 Phaethon lepturus | reverse complement strand
TGGTAGAGTCACCATCCCTGGAGATATTTAAAAGACGTGTAGATGTGGCTCTTAAGGACATGGTTTAGTGGTGGACATGGCAGTGTTAGGTTAACAGTTGAACTCAATGATCTTAAAGGTTTTTTCCAACCTAAATGATTCCATGATTCTATGAAATAACTCACATACAGCACAGACTTATACTTGAAAAATGTTATACTATTCGTAATATATTTTGTAAAGAACGTTGTCCTGGTTTCAGCCAGAGTAGAGACAAACATACAGTTATACAATCTCTGATTCAATTTTCTAATTAAAAACTTTATCAGTATGTTTAACTGTCTGAGTAGTATCATGGACTCAAAACAGGACTATTTACATGACATAAAGTTAAAACACCCATGCAGGACCAGTGCCCAAACACTTTGGGCATGACACAAAAATCTGAGGTAGATTGACAGAGATTAGCAGGATGATGAAGGACAAAGGATGGAATCAGTTTCAGATTTTGGAGATGACATTCTGATCTTCCCTTACCAGGTCTAGGGTAGGATTCAATGGCTTAAAGAGAGTTTTCCAGTGTCATGGACAATCCAAAACATCTGCACAGAGCTAGCAGCTATGTCACAGGACTTGCAGGAAAAATGTAAAGCAGTAGCTGAAGTCCAGGAATGTAACCCTACCACCAAAAAGGACATTAAACCCATATGCTTAGGAAACTAAATCTTCCTCCAGCCTATATAATCAATTGACCTTACAAATCCAGTTTATCTTAAAAGGGACACCTACAGATGATCAGCTGAATGATCTTCTAAAACTGTTTGGCTGAATTCAGTCAACTGAACCCCACCCTGTTCTCTGTATTGATGTCCCTTTATCAGCATCTAAGGCACCTCGCGTGAATGTGGAAAACTCTGTTGAGACACGGAAGCTTAGGTGTCTATAGCCTCGACATGATTCCCATCTTGGGTTCTTGAACATACAAATACTTGACTGACATATGCAAATATGTATAAGAATTTAAAATAGAAAGAACATATCCTGCCTGGAGCTCCATACAGATTACAAATGTACAGAAACATAGGAATAGACAGGATGGCCTCAGGCATTAAGTCCACTTTTCCACAGCTGTAGATGACAAGTCCTAAGTAAGAAAT
Source organism: Phaethon lepturus (assembly GCF_000687285.1). Classification (NCBI taxonomy): domain Eukaryota; kingdom Metazoa; phylum Chordata; class Aves; order Phaethontiformes; family Phaethontidae; genus Phaethon; species Phaethon lepturus. The sequence continues at coordinate 18,111 of NW_010552296.1, read as the reverse complement.
GTCCATTCCTTGCTGTTACATACACCAGAAGCCATGACACATTTCCTATTTTCCATACCAAATGTGACACTATTAACGCAAAAGACCAGAAGCACCAAAAAATAGCCCTTGACATATCAAAGGCTTAGACAATAATTAAAATTATCATCAAGTTGAGAATATACAAACATCTATGATCTGCAAAGTCAAAAATTATGTTATTCTCCAGGCAGCAGTTTGTCCTGGACATAGTAACTAACATATACAGAAAAATGAAACAGAGACAAAACAAAAGAGAACTGAATTTGTGGAGGGACCCAGGTAACTGAAAGGTGCACAATGATTTTTTAGGGCCACAGGCCTTGGGCTGGCCAGCCTCTTCAGTTAGCCTACCTGGTTATGCCGTCTTTCAGGACTGAGGTAGACTCCACAAGAAAAAGTCCTTAGAATCTCAAGGAGTAGGTGTGAGTATTGATAAGACATTTATTTTAGCACCTAAACAGAAATTACAAACCAACTTTTCATGACCACAATGGAACAAATTGACTTTGTTCATGTAAGAAAGGGACAAATACTCCTGATTTCAGTATCAGTTCAAGGTTTTGGATTTATTTGTCATTTACAGCATACTGTATAACAATAGTGATATGTGAAAGAAAGAAAATAAAAAACAAACCAAAATGAAAGGGAAGCAAATTCCCATAGGAAAGATTTTTTGATTCTCTGTACAAAAGGAAGATGCAGTGACTCTATTCCATCTGGAAAGCAACAAAAAGAAAATGGCTTTGAGTCAATGTTCTTCTTAACAGACACTTGAGGCTCATAAAGCTGAAAAGCAGAGGCTGCCAATAGCTGGAAAAAAACATATATTCTCAAACAAAATTATGACCTGATATATAAGACAAAGTTACATCATAAAGATACTTGGCCTCCTCACCAGGTGATTTTTTCCATGCTATGTCAGTTTAGCAATATTTAATCTGACTTCTTTTCAGAACTACTTCTTCATAAAAATAATATTATTTATACTGAAGAGCATTTTAAATTGACTTAAACAAGAGGCATATTGAAAATTTTAAAATTTTGAGGCATGCAAAAAAAAGTATAATGTAATGACATTCTTTCTGGGCTTGAGAAAAAACATGAAGGGCCTTGCTTTCAACTAATTCATTGGTCAGTTATCAATTTTACTACAGTTGAAATTAGTATTAAATAACTTAATCCAGATTTCCCTTAAGTGTCTGAGTCTCACTTTAGATGAGTCCCAATTGCCATTTTAGGTGTGTTAATTGAAAGTGTAGCCCAGCAAAATCACCATTTAGTAGCTGTTCAATCTGGAGGGACAGAAACTGTGCAGCTGGCCAAGATTCCGGACCTGAAGCCTAGAATACTGCACCTTGGAATTCTCAGAAGAACTGTAGTCCTGACAGCTCTGAGGGGGTCAGCACCTATTTCACGCATAAACCAGACTAGGTGTTCCTCCAGTCCCAGGCCTGTTACTTTAGGAGATCAATTCCTGACACATGTTCAGAGCATATGCGGTGGATCAATCTCTCTGTAAAGGAGAATGAAGTGTCCCTCTTTCAATCATTAGTGGTTGCACAATGGTTAGTGCAATTACCAAAGATGCAGACGATGGGCATTTAAGTCCTCTCCTTGCTTGGGTGGATTAAAGATACTGTTCCTGCTTTCCAGGGGAATCCCTTCCCCACAGCTTTAGGATGTTCAGAATAATGTGTGTTCATAGCATAAGACAATGTCAGAGTGTAGGAAATTTGAGATAGTTTTGATAGCTCCATTCAAACTGGGACATTTTTCATGGATAAGGAAATGTTCTTCAAACCAGACAGGAGAAAAGAACATGGAAGGAAGTGAGAAAAAACTTCAGAGAAAGAACTGATAAACTGTGGATCTAATCTCTGATATTCTTTCGAGAGAAAGGACTGACATCTCTTCAGTTTTGTTACAAGGGCTCTACCTTTAAAGGAATTTCCGGGCAGTGACTCTGCTGCAGAGAAAGGTGGGAAAAGTTACAATTAACAACATTGCTATTTTCAACAGTTTCAACAATGTAGCATATATGATTTCCCAATCAGCATGTTGGCATTCTTGAAACATCCCTAGGTACTTAGCTCTGCCTAACTGGGACACTACAGCATGTTTCCACTAGTACAATGAACATGCCAAAGCACTTGCTCTGGCTCTCCAGCAAGTTGGCATAGCATGGGTGCATCCAGGCTAGTAAACTCACCACCTTACAAAACAGATGCCAGTCAGGTAGCAGACACCTGGGCTCAGAATATACCTCTCTGAGCTTTGAAGTTACCCACACACCTCTATAGCAAGTCATATAGGCCACACATAGCCTCATCTGCCCAACATGGTGGGTAACGTCAGACCCACAGATGCTCTCACATGAGCAGTTATTGGGCACACTGTGTCTTAACATGCTGCCTCTGAATGTTCATATCCCCCAAGCTCCTACCACTTTTGTTATTTATATCCATATCAGACAGCCTTCCATGCTTTCTCAGGCTTGCCTTCTTGGTTGAGGCCAACAAAACTGTTAGTCAGCAGAGGCTCCACAATGCACGAATCTGGTTCTGAGGCTCTGCAGTGCACCAAAGCAAAGTGCTACTGAGGCCTAGACCTCCCTGCCAAGGCCAATGACAGCAACAAGGAGGGTCCTAGTCTGCTACACACTACCTCTTAAGAGAAGGGAGGTCTAAGGCCTGAAAGACCCATTGGCAAGACTACATTGTGCTACAAGTGGAATTACCAGCAATGGATGAAGAATTTCCCCACATGGAGGGCCACATTTGAAACTCTTTGTGGAGAACTGTCCCTGGATATCCAGCCTGAGGCCATCACAACCCATCAGCCTATCCTAATGGAGAGAAAGATTGTCATTCTTCCCTCTTTAGAGCCTCATTACCCCAGCTCTTGCCAAATACTAGGTAACCAAATTAGTTTCAGAAAGCTTCCGCCATGCAGGAAGGTGTATGAGATTGATAAAACAATCAGCTACATCATCTACACATGCCACTTTGTAGCAGCAATGCTTGCTATTTACTCTGGCATTTATTTTGGCATAAGTAGTAGGACAAAGATGCATGGAACAAGTAATTCTTAAATTGGATGTCCTGAAAGACAGTATCACGGGAAAAATGAAATGTGACAGTCAAAAGGCTTAAATCAACTGAGGTTTCAGAATGGCAATTTGGTCATACTGAGACACAGGGCAGGCCAGCCAGGCCTGGCAAAAACCAAAAGAGATGACCCTGGACTGCCAATGCGCTTTAGCAAAAGTTGAATAAAGTCTATGATATTAAATAATCAGTTGGTCTGTGACACTCTTAGATCACCTCACTGCCTACTTACATCATCTTCCTTGCCTACTGGAACTGCAAATGGTCTTCCAGAGACAATGTTGTACCATGCAACTGTTTCTCTTTTGTGGGAACTTGTTGTGAACAAGCTCCATGTACAGGATATCAAACTATATACTTAATCTGGTAGAAGTCAAGCAATGAAAAATTTACAGGTCATTTTAAAGTGTTCCTCACAAACACGTTGCAGATAAAGGGCATCTGCCTTTTTGTGTCACAATACATATTACCCTTTATGTTGACAGAGATAGATAAGTTCATTCTGCAGCATCTTATAATTCTGTGAAGAATTTGGAAGTGTCCGCCTTCCTTTTCCCAACTTCAATTCACTAAAACACGGTGAAAACAGAAGGCTGACAAATCCCAGCACACAGTCAAAAGGATTTCCTTTGCTACAGAGTAATTGCCAAATGTGCAAACCCATTAAATTACCTTCTCCCACAAAGATTGTTATCAGAGCTGCTCAGGAACATAACGACAACTTCCATTGTTCGGCTTTAATCAAGTTCTGTAAATATGAACTTTATAAAAGAATAATTAAGCCAAATATAGAAAGAATCTTAGTTGTTCTGGATAAATACACAACTGCATATGTGAAATTTTAAATTATTTTTAACTTTGACTTTTTTAAAATCTTAGGGAAGGAGGGAGATTTCACCTTATGAAAAATATTAAAAACAAACACTAGCAGACCTGTCAAACATCTCACACTCAGTTTAACGCTCAATCTTCTGGCTCCCTTCAGTTTGTGTTTTTGCAGCTTCACTACACTAGAGCCCCACATGTCAGATGTCACGTGTCACGCTGATCTGGGATTTGTTGACTACTGGTTGGGCAAAATAGCTACTGGGCTGGTAGAATGGCAGCAAAGCCAGGAGCACGATCCCACTGCGTGGTCCAGCAAAGCCAGGAGCACGATCCCATTGCGTGGCCCCTAGAGCAGCCACTCTACACTACCAGCCCTTCCCTGCGGCACCCCCAGCACACACACCATGGAGCACACCTACTCCAAATGCAGGCCTGCATCCCTTTTGTGATGCTACATGCACAGCAAGGATCTGGTGCTGCTGTCACTCACCCCCACTTGCAGGCACATATCCATCGTACAGGCAGACATCACTCTGACAAATTAATCCTCGGCGTCTGAAGTCTGGTCACTTGAGAGAGATGTTTTAGATATTTTAGACACTGATCTCATAGCAAACAATGCCAAAGGAATGAGTGTCACTGCTAGTCTCAGGATGAACACCGATTTCTCATCTGTCCAGATTTCCTTTTCTTGTCACCAGCTGGAGCTAGCTACCTAACGCTTACAGTCAATACCGCAAGGAAAAAAATGTCTCTCTTCTTGCACCAGAAGCAATACGAAGCTCCCCTGTCTGCCTTCCCTTGGCTTTGATATATACTGATGTTTCCTCACAGTTATATGGGCAGAGTAATTAACCATTTGTATAGATTTGCCATGAGCCTTGCGGCTCCCTTTTACTTTATTTTACAATAATTTCTACAAAAAGGACACTGTTAAAGAGCAGAATAAAATAATGTTAATAAAGTATTGATCATGTTCTATGTTCTATTCATTCATAACTAGAGAAATAAGTTCTTATAACCAGCAAGTAAAGAGCAAAAGTCCTGGGCTGGGTGCCAAGCTATGAAATTTTATGTCAAAGACCTTGCTTATCCTTTGGATTACAATTACTGTTGTAACCCATTCCTTCAAAATGCAGCTGGGAAGGTTACATCACCGGAATTAACCCTCGTTCTACAGAACTAAGAAATGTCCATTATGACTGTCTCTGACCTTCTTTAAGTAGACACTTAAATAACCGGTATATAAAATCCAATCACAAAGCTGGAAATAAAGCCTCAACAGCAATTAAATGGAAATTTAGAGATCTATCGAACAAAAAACATATTAGTTACTTTTTTTGTCAATGCTAAATCAAGCTATATAATCTTATAATAACCATGGATCTACCAAATGGGCCTACTTCACCAGTATTAAATACAATGGATTGTTTAATATTAACTGAATAATATATATAACATCTTTTAAATCTCTAAAATATAGAAACCTGTGACAAAATTTTCACTTCTAGCAACATCTTAAGAGATTTCTTCCTTTAACCATCTACCTTAGCAGTACAGCCCTGACCTCTAGTGGGTTGAGAGAAACAAGTCATTGCAGGCAGGATAACATGCTGATTTGGTTTCATAAATAATTTCATTTAAAGCTGGAAAAAGTAGAAGTTCCAGCAAAGCCATACAATCAGCCAAGGACTAGCTATTTTATCAAACAAATGAAAATTCATTACAGGCCAACAGCAGCACTGTGTTTGTCTTATGCCAACATCCATCTGATTGATGAAGTGTTTATGACACTCAGCAGATGAATGCTCATTCCCGTCGGGAGCTCTGTATTTAGTAAACCCCATTATTAGTCTCTTAGCTATCTGCATATTTTGGTTGACGTGTCTTTTTTTGGTGAACTTACCTTTGCCCAAGAGATATCTATCATTTGATTCAGAAAAACAAATAAGTCAGGTTAGGTATAAGTACATTGCAATTTTTTTTATAATGTAAAAATACCTGATTGCTGTGAAGACTTATGAACCCCTGTTACATTCAGTGGAAGTGTAACACTTCCATGATACACTCCAGACTTCAAAGATTAAGGATCTTAGGTTTCCTGTTATTTTTGTCCCACAGTGAAAATTAAATCCAGAGCTCTGAAAAGATGGATGCAATGATTTTCCAATGAAATATGGGAGGCTTCCATATGAAGACCAGAAAATATGCACGACACAACATTAAATTTAAGCTGTCTTGATCCAGAAGGCCAAAGAAAGACACAAAGTGATGGGAATGAGGGCTGTCTCTTGCAAACTCCTGACACAGGGTAAATGATATATGGACAGTCTTAACAGGATAGCCACATCTGCTATGCTCCTCCCTACGTATCCTAGAATCTCCAGCACAGAAGTGCTAATGAAAGCACTCATACAGTTGATTTTCTTAGTCACTTTATGTACCTACATTAAACAATGTTGTTCTGATTTACCATGAACTAAGCAAAAGGGAATCAGACCAAAATTGACAGACAGAACATAACAAGGGCATCATTACTGGAATAAAAAATAATAAAAAAATAAAATGAAGGTACCTTTTCCAAAGACACACAAATGTGCTGTACTCTCACATCCTCTGTATGTGTTCAAAATGCAACTATGCAGATATGTTTTCCAGACTCTGAGCAAAGCAAGAGAAGCTTATGAAGTCTGGAAAAGTCAGCCAAAGCAGCTCATCCAAAAATTAATTATGTAGAAATGGTACATTTCTTTGCTTATTTATTACAGAAGCAGGTGAATAAAAGATGCATTTTTTAATCTTTGGAGGAGAAGAAAACATCCTTTTTCTATCATTATTATAGATTCATTAACTCAATATCCACATTAACTGTTCATAATAGAAGTACGATATATATTTTTCCAGATGAATAATAATTTGACAAAACTTTCTGGGGATTCCCAAGGCTGTCCTAACTTTTGTTATGTTGTGATTCTTGTATTCAGACATCACTGCCTTATTTAGAGGGTCCTGTTTTGTTGTTCTGGTATGGAACATGGCAAATTCACTGTTTAGTAAAGCCAAGTTGACTGCTATGATCTGTTATGTTGTACCAACTGGTACTGGACAAATTCTCTCCTCTGAAATATTCAAGAAGTGGTTTAAAGGCCCTCCCTTTATATGCTAGCATGCTACAGTCCATCACATAAGCTTGGCATCATAGACTCATACCTAAGTTTTTGGCCGTATCTATATTGCCCTAAGTTCTCCTCGCAGTGCCCTCAGTGCCAGACTCCTTCAACTACAGGTTCCCTGGCTTTTGGAAAGAGAATGACAGCTATCCCAACTCCACATGCAAGCAAATGCAACCAGTGCATGACCTAGCTTCATGCCAGAATCTTGCAAAACATCAATTATGAAAAGCATGCTTTGGCATTCTCTAGAATGCCATAGAACTGTTTCTATGTAAGCACTGGGCAGGAAAAAGACCATCCCAGAGTGGACTTTCTATATAGGTATAACCTGGACTGCATAGCCTCATCTGGCCCTAGCTAACCCTGACTTGCCTGCCTCCAGATCATCAGGGAGCTGATCTACTCTGACCATTCTCCATCTCCCCAGAAAAACTGCATCCAAAAATCACTCCTAGCAACCTCAGCCTCTAACTTACTCTTGGTGGCCCATGATATTTCAGATTTATCATCAGTATGCTATTAAATCTTCTTGATTTATTTGCTATCATGAAGAAGATGTCAGCTCCTAAATTCAGTCTCCAATTTCCACATTTCTGTGTACAGAAATCCCAGCAAGTCTTTATCCATTCCATTTCCTATTGACCAGTTTGTTCTGGGCCCAGTAAGAGCTCTCAAGTTTGAACAAGGGCTAAGCAATGAAAAAGGGATGGTAACTAGCCATTCTGGGCCAGGCTGCCCATTCTGTTCCTCCTTTGTGTCTGTGAGATGCTGCTAGGAGTGAGACAGTCTTTTATGTAGGACCATGAAGTAAAGTGTTAGAGGTGCAAATAAGTTCAGGGTAGAGCAAGATGGAGATGTTGAAGAAGTTGAAATGGTCTATGAAATAGAGGTTGTCTCCAGGTATCCCACACATCTGCGGTGTGAATTCCCCGTTACTGAGAGAATGATCAAACATTGGAATGGGCTGCCCAGGGAGGTGCTGGAGTCACCATCACTGGAAGTGTTCAAAAAACGTGTAGACATGGCACCTCAGTACATGGTTTAGTGGGCACGTTGGCATTGGGTTGATGGTTGGACTTGATGATCTTAAAGGTTTTTTCCAACCTTAATGATTCTGTGATTCTGTGATTCATTCTCCTTAGGCTTCATAATGTCCTGCAGTGTAGAAAAGGTAGTCCAGCTTTAGGTTGCCTCACTGTAATTGCCATCAAAAGAGAAAATTCAAAATAACACATGTGATTGGAACTGAGTAGTTTCAACTTCTTATATTTTTCTAATAGAAATCATAAATAATTTGCAATGATAAATCAATTTCTTTAGCTGTCAAACCAGAAACCCAACAAAGATACCTAAATCACTGAGTGTAAATCAGAATGTTTTTAAGGTGTCTCTGGCTGAGCATCCCAAAACTGAGGCACTAGACCTCTTGCAGAAAGACTCAGTTTGAGGTGGAGACACCTAATTTTAGGTGTCTACATGTGTTAATGCTCCCATAATCAGAGGAACTCATCAGTGCAGTCAAGAAGTCCAAGAGAGCGACTTGGTTGACCAGCCACAGGCTGACTAGAGGCAGGGGTGTAGTACCATTTTAGACTCCATTAGGTAACCTCTCCAGCTGAAGAATACAAATTCTGTGTCATATTTGCCAGTCCTGAAAAAATGATACCCCAAGGGCATCACAAAAGGAACGAGATATTTATCTTCAAGCAACTGAAGCTTACCCAAGGTACCTGCTTTAGAATGAGGTGAATTGATTTCTAGGCTTTACTGAGTATAACAAATACCTGTGCACCTAGCTCTCTTATAGTTACTTTATGTGTCTTAATTATGTACTGAAACCTACCCCAAATCACTTCAAAACATTTACTCCACAGTATTTCATGTTTTCTTGACCTCTACTGCCTGAAAATAAATGGAGTTTCTCTGTAACTCTCTGTGTGTGCTTTCATGAAGCAAAAACAAATGTTCAGACAACAAATTGAACATGCATTGAATAAGAATGTTCACCTCTATTCATCAACTGTAAAATTTTATTTAAACAGTCAAATTCGAAATATCTGCCTACAAAAGAATGGATGGTTGTACTTGACAAGGTGTGTCTGATCTTGCCAACCATATCCTGGGGTTCATCAAAAGAAACATGGACAGCAGGTCAAAGGAGGTGATTCTGCCCCTCTACTCCGCTCTGGGGAGACTCCATCTGGAGTCCTACGTCCAGCTCTGGAGCCCTCAGCACAGGAAAGACATAGACCTGTTGGCGCAGGTCCAGAGGAGGGCCACAAAAATGATCCGAGGGATGGAACACCTCTCCTGTGAGGAGAGGCTAAGAGAGTTGGGGTTGTTCAGCCTGGAGAAGAGAAGGCTCTGGGGAGACCTTATTGTAGCCTTCCAGTACTTCAAGGGGACTTCTAAGAAAGGTGGGGACAGACTTTTTGGCAGGCCCTGTTGTGACAGGACAAGGGCTAATGGTTTTAAACTAAAAGAGGGTAGATTTCGACTAGATCTAAGGAAGAAATTTTTCCCAATGGGACTGGTGAAACACTGGCACAGGTTTTCCAGAGAGGTGGTAGATGCCCCATCCCTGGAAACATTCAAGGTCGGGTTGGACGGGGCTCTGAGTAACCTGATCTAGTTGAAGATGTCCCTGCTCATTGCAGGGGGTTGAACTAGATGATGTTTAAAGGTCCCTTCCAATCCAAACTATTCTATGATTCTATGACCTTAAAAATAAATAGAAGATGTGGGTCTTCAGCATGTCTGCAAGTCATTTAAGTCCTAAACATGGATGTACACACCCAGGATAGGAGATGTTAGCCACAGGGATTTATAATTGCCCACACAGAAAGTCAATGACATAACTGAGTTAAAATTCAGGAGTTCATGGCTCTTTGCCCTAAGTTTCATTCACATGCCCACAGTCAGTCTGACTTGAACAAAGAACTTTCTACTCATAGCATACTGTCATTTCTTTTTTCATCTGTTCCTAAATGAGAAGGACTATACTTGAATCACTGTCTCAGCCTAAGCATATAAATCTGACTCAGATTCATATGCCTGCATGCCATTTAATTTTGAAACAGCATAGGAAAATAAAAAACAGCTTTGCAATTTTGTATTGGGACAAGTGTATCACTATGGCTACAGAGCTCTAGTACTCTGTTCCCATGAATGCATCAAAACACAGTAATCAAACAGATCTGCTTGTAGACAGGTAGATACTATGAATGAAGATTTGTTATTGTTAAAGAATAATCCAATTTACATAGCTTAACAATGCGACTGACTTTTCACCTACACAGAAATGTTTAAAACTTAGAAACACAGTTCCATCACACCACTTTGATCTGCTGTTTCTGGCTTGTATTTTTATTGTTCTACACAGTCAGCAAAGTGAAATATATATATTAAAATTTGGTTCCTGTCTAAGAAGTTTTGAAAATTAATTTTTTTGATCTAATAGTAGGTAACACAGATTCAGAGTTAGTTTTTGGCTGATCTTACTGTAGACAGCTGAGATCACTGTTCATTGTAACCTATGTGTTTGATAAGCCAGAACATCAAGAGGCATAGCAGGCTTCATAGCAGCTGCTGTTAATCCTTTAGGCAAAATCCATTGCATAAAGACCTGAAGAGTCCAACCTCCTGTTCAAAGCAAGATCAGCTATGGGGGCAGACCAGGCTGCTTAGGGTTTTGTCCAGTGAGGACAACAGGTAGGCAAGAAAAGAAACTGAGAGCGCTTTGGCTCTGCCCCAAGAAGGTACCTGAGGTTGCATGTGCAGTAAAGTATCTTTCTAAGTGAATGGATTGATTTTCCCTCAGCCTCAGAAAGGAGCAAAAGAGACATTGCAAATACTTCTATCATTGTTCATCCTCCAATAGAGCCTTGCAGCAGTATAATTATTCCCTGTTCCTTCCATGGGGCTGAGTATAGGATCAGATGATTTCAAAGCTTAATTCAGTGAAGAAACAATGCTGATAGAATTAAGAAGTATTTTCAAGTATTGTTCTGTCGGTATTACAGAACAAAACAAATTTTGCTAAGCCAAGGCAGAAAAGCCATACCATACTACAACTAAGAGGGATGAACAAGGGATGAACCTTATGAGGAAGTCAGTTTCAATATGAGAGCTCAAATGCAGTGATCAACAAACCTGGATTATCTTTCCAGATTCAGCTAAACTCAAGTGGAGATCTGTGTAAGTGATGGATCTCCACTGCAGAGCCCTTAGTGCAATAAAGCAAATTGGCCCATAGAAGCATGGGGTATACAAAGCCTAATCTGTTCATCTCATCTGTTACACCAAACAATGTTCTTGACTCAAACAGAAGAAAATCACATTCCTTACTGAGATCTAAAAGGGGGATGCTGCTATCAGAAAAGGAGCTTGGGAGACTAAGTTATGGACAGACAACAACTCTTGTTAGGTTAGATGACTAGAGCCTGAGAGCAACTGACAAGATCATAGAAGTTGCATTTGTTGGGGCCCGTCTACAGAGGACTTCAGTGAACTCAAGGCTTAATTTAAAGACTGCATTAGTATGGACTTTTAAGAGTAAATAAGAATCAAAAGAAAGGAATAAATAGCCTGTTTCCATAGGGAACCAGTAAGGCTCCACAGGAATCTGTGATGGACCTATGCTGTTCAACACATTCAGAAACCATCTGGGTAAGTGGGTAAACAGCAAGGTGGCAAAATTCTATAATATCAAATTGTTCAGAGTAGTAAAGGTCAATTCACATCTGAAAGTGGCTAAGCAGTAAAATGGTAGGTGAAATTCAACATAAATAAAGGTCAGTTTAAACCCAAACTCACAGAGTCTGAGTCTGAAGGAGAAATCTACCCTGGCTTTTCAGAAGTTGAAGGTGCCAAAGATGGAAAGTCTAGAAAGCTTGCTTTTTAAATTCATGCATTGCCCTGCATTTATCTGACTAATTTGAACTTATGCCTAAGTGGACAGTAGTATAGAAAATGGTGCGGTCTTGCAGATGCGATGATAGTACAGAAAAGTTAATGCTAAAAGGACTTGCAGAAAAGGAAATGTAGAATGCCTATTTTCCCCAAGGATTTCCCTTTATAGTGCAAAAACAGTAGAGGAAAATTAGAGGCAAACCTGGGCGCACAATAGACATGCATTTGAAATGACCCAGCTTGAAATACTATATTTGGGCTGTTCTCCGTTAACAGGTTCCTGAGAAAAGGAATACAAAAACTCCTATATGAGAAAATGGAGAGCTCTGTGAAAGCACAGAAGGGATGGGGAGAAATGGTTTTAATTTATTGTTGGCATTCCTTGTTCTGAAGGAGAAAGCACACTCGTCGTTTGGTAGCAAGAACTTCAAATGAAATTTAGTCAGTAAACTGCAAGATGACTCACAGCATAATTTCTTGGACAGCATCTGTCTTCAAATGCTCTGCATGTGTAGGAGGAATGCTAATGAAGGAGTTTTAAAAGACTGCTTTTTAAATGACACATGCTGCACAAAGAAGAACATGAGAAGATGAACAAATTGAAAAATAGATGGAACAAATTGTAAGGCAGTATAGATGGACTACCAACACTGAGGACTGATTTTCCAGTTTTTTTCACTGGAAAAGTCAGCAGGTTCCCAGATCAGTTCCGTACCTCCAGCTTTGTTGGAAGACCTGAGTTCAAAATCTTCAGGCTTTTCCATATGGATTGTAGAGTGCACAGAAATAACACAAAGGCAACTGGATTAAGTTGAGATCAAGAAAATACGTCTTGCTATAGGAAATCTAAGCCTAAGATTTCCAAAAGTATGAGTAATTGGGGTGTGCAGGCTTCCTCACGAAACCCACTGGGGACAATCAAGTGGGAGAAGACTATATAAGAGTTCGTATTTTAAAGTACCTCAGCCTGATGCTCAGAATTCCTCAGAATGGAAGAGGGTGGTGAGGATGTTCACCTAGCACAATGAATGGTTAAATTACCAGGAAAGCATGTCCAGCAAGCTCCAAATTGAATCACTGAACTCAGAAAAAAAATCTCTAAATGTAAAGCCTCCTATTCTAGGCAAGTAAAACAAATACTAGAAAAGTATTGCAGGATTTGTATCTCCATCACCAATCTTTCCTATCCCAAAACCACCATCACAAATCCTATAATTTTTCCAGGAAGATAAGAACATGGATAGAATCTCCCAAGGGATACTTGCTACATATTTTTAATAGAATTATGAAGAAATTAACAGTTTTTATTTACACAGATGCTTTATAACTCTAGCTTTAATGATCTCAGATATATTATTGTCATATACATGATTTTTAGCTAGTTAGCTCCAGTGACAAACTATCTGTGGTGAAAAGACTAATTTTCAGTAAAATACATACGACTATGATGCCAAGTCAAGCAGAAGAAGGTAGAATGACCATAACAGAACAGAAAATGGCAAGTGTTGAAAGCACCGTAATTACAATACTCTGTATCATTGTGTAAAAGTTGGCCATTTGTTCATCATTTATTCCATCTGCATACAATAAGGAATACATATTAGCTTGTTTCTGGTAAGGGCACAAAGAGGGCATAAAGAAACAATACGTTTAGAGAATATGTAAACAATCTTTGATCCTAGGAAATCTAGTTCCTCTTTAGAGAAGAAAGCATATTTCCAAATCCAACACTGAGTTGCCGTTGTAAACCAAATTTCACACTGAAGTGATAGCAATGTGCCGTTTCTCACCCATCACAGTGTTATTTCAGGCAAGGTGAAGTCCACGCACAAATAGGTAGATTGTGGCCAGATGTTCCAGCCTAGACATAGAACTTGGAGGCAGCACTGTAGGATGGTTGTAGGCCCGCCAGAGGCCAAGCATCACACAGGCTGCTGCCTAGGTCTGAGAAGACATCTCTGCCTTGAATACAAGGTATTTTGGAGAGTCTTCAGACAGATGATGACTACGCATTATATCACTCCTGAGAGGTTAGATTTCCTCATTCCAGCCTGAACGGAAATGGGGAAAAAAGGCACTTAAAATGTGAGCCCTGGTGGTACAGGCTAAGAATATTGCTAAAGTGTCAATCTTTCATTTTCTGTAGCCAGAATGTGAATAGTTGAGAGTAAAACAACAATCTTTTGCACATAATGATAATATTTTTATGATAATGGACAGGAAAAAACTGGCATTGGTTTGTCCTGGTTTCAGCCAGGGTAGGGTTAATTTTCTGCCTAGAAGCTAGTATGAGGCTATGTTTTGGATTTGGGATGAGAAAATGTTGATAAGGTGCTGCTGTTTTGGGTTGTTGTGAGGCAGTCAAGGAACATCTGGCACAGGAAGCTGGGAGGGGACACAGCCAGGACAGCTGACTCAGGCTGGCCAAAGAGATATTCCATACCATATGACATCTTGCTCAGTATATAAAGCTGGGACGAAGGAGAAGGAAAGGGGGGATGTTCACAGTGATGGTGTCTGTCTTCCCAAGTAATTGTTATGCATGATGGAGCCCTGCTTTCCTGGAGATGGCTGACCATCCTGTTCATGGGAAGTGGTGAATCAGTTCCTTGGTTTGCTTTGCTTGTGTGCACGGCTTTTCCTTTACCTATTAAACTGTCTTTATCTCAACTCACAAGTTTTCTCACTTTTACCATTCTGCTTCTCTGTGAAGCGGCTGTGTGGTGCTTAGTTTTTGGCTGGAGTTAAACCATGACGAGCTATATTAACTAAGCCTTGGGATAGGAGGTCTTATGAAATGTGTAGCGCTCCTGCAGCTACGTGGGTTGCCTTTTCTCCACTGTGAATCCCTATGGGATTTCATGGCATTTGGTATGTTGGCGCCAAGCTGCTCTCAAAGGCAGCACTACACAAGCCAACTGAAGGCCTGCTCAGATGGGCATTGAGCAGTGACAGAATGTGCAGTCAACTGGGGGTTGGCATCATGGTCACCAACCTAGTCAGTGGCAACAAGAACATGTTATCTTATTCTTACAAGGAGCGGCTGAGGAAACTGGGATTGTTTAGTCTGGAGAAGAGGAGGCTGAGGGGAGACCTTATCGCTCTCTACCTTTCTACCTGAAAGGAGTTTGTGGTGAGGTGGGTGGTGGTCTCTTCTCCCAAGGAACCAGCAATAGAACGAGAGGAAATGGCCTCAAGTTGTGCCAGGGGAGGTTTACATTGGATATTAAGACAAATTTATTTACCAAAAGAGTGATCAAACATTGGAATAGGCTGCCCAGGGAAGTGGTGGAGTCAACATCACTGAACTGTTCAAAAAACAC
>NW_010552296.1:0-2594 GCF_000687285.1 Phaethon lepturus | reverse complement strand
GAGGTGGGTGGTGGTCTCTTCTCCCAAGGAACCAGCAATAGAACGAGAGGAAATGGCCTCAAGTTGTGCCAGGGGAGGTTTACATTGGATATTAAGACAAATTTATTTACCAAAAGAGTGATCAAACATTGGAATAGGCTGCCCAGGGAAGTGGTGGAGTCAACATCACTGAACTGTTCAAAAAACACGTAGACGTGGCACTTCAAGACACGGTTTAGTGGGCATAGTGGTGTTGGGTTGACAGTTGGACTTTATGATCTTAAAGGTCTTTTCCAACCTCAATGATTCTATGATTCTACACTAGTGTGTAGGTCCCTCAAAGGGGATGATGCTGCTGCTGGGCAGAAAGAGGTTGCCTGCCTATCCCAAGTGAATTGTAACAGAGTTCAGAAACACAGGAACTTTCTGCAGATTGCTGCTCTGGTGGTGAGCCAACATTCCAAACATTGCTCTAGGTATCAGATTAAGCTCAGATGAAATGAGATTTAATTTATGCCTGTATTTTGCCATGTTCAACTATAATTATATTAAAATAGAGAAAGTTACAGACTTAAGCAGAAATAAAAAAAATATAATTAATCCTCTCAAAACAAAGCCTAGGTAACAATTTAGCACCCTCACATTCCCAGTGTTCTTCAGTTCACAGAAAAAAGTGACCAAAAATGGCTTTCACAATGATGATTATGTACTGATAACTTTTATAGTTACTGGATAATGTGAAGCAGATGGCATACAGCACAGAACTATAGAAAAATTTAGGTTGAAAGGTAGTCCAAAAGCCTGCTCAAAGGTGGACTTGCTTCAAAGTTGGATCAAATGCAGCTGCAGAACTGCTGTATCATGCATTTATTAGGTGCCTGGACAAGTCCAGGAAGAACTGCCACCTGCTTCTGGACCAGGATGGGATCCTGGTCATCTCTTCTGTGGTGTTCAGGAACAATGTGGGCTCCTGACAAACCATTAAAGTAGCTTTTCACATGCTGAAATTAGGTGCCCATCATATTTATCCCCACATCTGAAGAGCACTGATCTCATCTGAGGATTTTATTTTATGTACTGAGAACCTCTGAGAAACTCTAGGCATCATCAGCAATTATGACTTCCAACATTTTGGCTATGCTCTGAGAGGAGACACAGAAGGAGTAAGAAGGATCCAGTGCTGAAACCAAAACAGCGTTGGCAATAACAAGATATAGTATGTAGTTGGTCCTACAGGAAGCACTCCAGCATCATTCTTTGCCCAGAGCTCCCTGGAGCTCCCCGTGTCTAAATTTCAATTCATCCCTTGTTAGGACGTCAGCACTGCAAGGTTAACAAAGGCATTGAAGGGTAGTGCTAGGTATGCTCTTTCATATAGGACTGGCTGCTGAATCAGGGGGTAGCACACTTGCTCATTGCTATGAACAGATAAATTGTGACTCAGACAGAAGTGCTCAAAAGACCTGGGAATCACACGCAACGAGTCAGGTAAGTGCTGTGCCCAGGAATAGTATGTGCAATGTATAGCGTAGATGCACCTGGGAGAGCTTGGAAATACTTATGGACTCAGAGTATGGATACTGGTGTTCCAACCAGGAACCCTCCTGCCAGGATGCCCATAGAAGTGACATAACACAGCACTGTAGGTATCTCATGTGAACCGGGTAGTAGCCACATCCTTTGACTCTCCTGCCTGTGCTGAGGGATGATGAATTTAAAATATTTTTTCCCCAATTCTTATGATTTTAGGAATACAGATCCTACTTTAAACTTTTTACAGAAGAATTTTTACAGAATTTTTTACAGATTTTACAGAAAATAGAATATTCCAGAAAAACAAACCAACTCCCCAAAACAGGCAGTCATTTTTTTCACTTTACAAACAGCTGGCTTTTAATGCAATTTTAAAATTAACGTTTATCACTTCAAACTAATGGTTGTTTGCATAATGATCTGATTAATAATCTAGCCGCTCTAGCAAGTCACCCAGAAGCAGCTGCTAAAACACTGACAATAATCTATTACAGAGAAGAGAGGCTTAAATATTCCCGGTATGATTCTTTAGAATAACACCTGTATACCACAAGAGGGAATTATGACGATACAGAGCATTATGACTGAGTAAAATTTACATTCAGGCACTGAGCTTATACTAAGCAAAGCTTCCCCAGCCATGCGTCCACCATACCTTTCCCAAGTAATCCTTCTCTACCCTTGAATTGCTGCCACACCACCCACCACCCAACCTTTCCTCCCTGCCCTCAGAGACACCAGCTTCGACAACGCGCTGGTGCCCGGGAGTCACACACCCAAAAATCTTCAAATATTCTTACGGCATCCCTGAGACACAAGGAAACCTAGTCAGATCCTCACAACGCCATTCAGCCTTTGGCCTGCAGAGGTAGCCAGGCACTACACTACCGCTAAGCCCTGCGGCCTTCCCGGCCTTGGATCACGCCCCTCCCACCGCCCCGCCCCTCAGCGCCCAACCAGGGCGAGCGGGACCGGCGAGCAGCCTGCGAAGGGGTGGGGCTTAGGAGCCCGCCCTCCCGTCTCTATGGTGACGCCGAGAGCCGCTTCCCGCCCCCACCCTAACCCACTTCGTCGCCATGGCG
>NW_010552295.1:64594-71037 GCF_000687285.1 Phaethon lepturus | reverse complement strand
TCACAGAAGCCACCCCTGCAGCCCCCCCCCCGCCACCAAAACATTGCGACGCAAACCCAATGCATTCCACCCCTTGCCTCTATGAAACATATTTAAGAATTATCATTAAAATCCACACAATCTTCACAAACTTCATTCACATCAACAAAGAAGAATTCCCCTTACCAAAATAAAAAAACTGGACAATTTACACACAACCCACCCCTCATCCCTTCACCACAGTTACAACAACAGAAATTCCCCATGACAATTCCACCTTTCACAGAAAAGATGATGTATGCAAAGGTAGAGACTGCACTATGAGTGGGCTCCTAATGCGAGACAGGTTATTGCAAAACAGGTGAGAACTTGGGGAAGGAATGGAAGATCTCATATCAAAGTTATTAAAATTCTTGGGACCATGTCCTTAGAAAGGAAAGGATTAATAGTAGTTATGATTAAAATATATGAAACAGTGTTCCAGAACAAGGAGGACAGAAAAGACTTTGTTCCTGCTCCTTATGAGAGAGCTCAGTCGTAATTCAGTAAAATTAGAGAGTGGCAGAATTGAATAATAAAACAGAAATTCTTGTTTTCCTCACAGTGCCGAATTAGTCTTAGAGTTCAAGCTGTAGGACACTGCAGAAGCTAAAACTGAGCAAGATTTCCAAGAGGACTGAGCATGCTGCAAGGATGTGGGGAGGTAAACCGAGACTGCATCTATAACAGCTTATGCTATATGAATTTGTACACAACAGGGAAGGCTCTCGGGCATTGCGAGCGCCTGGTAGCCAGCAGCGTGTTTCTGTGTGACCAAGCTGTCTTAGCTCCTGAGATGGGATGGCTGCCTGCTGGGAAAAGCCCGGTGGGAGGAACTGAGGTTGGGACGGGCCAGGTTCAGTCACTCAATCGTTCAGACTCAGACAATCACGTTCCTTGTGCTTGGGAACCATCCTGGGCATGTTTGAGTCTTGCAGGGTGTCATATGTAGGGGCTTAAACTGCTCATCTCTTGGAGACTGTAAGACCTGCTGAGAAGGCTACATCAGCCTGTGTCTAACGCCGGTACAAATCGGGAGACCCTGTTTGATGGCTCTTGAATTTCCCTTTGAGGTGTCTGGTTAGGACCACTGTAAGAGAGAGATAAACTGAGAGATAACACCCCTAACTGCAGCATTTTCCCTGCATGATCTGAATTTTTAATTTTTTTTCTTTATGCAAAAGACTTTCTTGCCAGCTTATCAAAAAGCAAGTTGCCCAAATAATGAATGCACTGTTAAATTCACACTTAGCAGCAACTGTTCTGTTCTCCGCTTTCCCTAAGCAGTGGTACCCCTCTTTGCAAATCTCATCTGATGCATGAACTGTCAAAACATAAACGGGCGACTGTGACTTCTCCGCTGTCTGCTCTGGAATGATAGCGTAATCTGTTTGCTGTATTCATCTCTTTAATTTCCATTTTTATTGCTATAATCTAACCCTTTTTTTTTTTCTTGGTGCACAAATTATAAAGATGGCCTCGCCTATTCATCAGTAGCCTCTAAAGCGTGTGCGTGATTCCATCTTGTTGTTTGATCTAGTTAATGCCACATTCATAACTACATATAAAAAATGGGGAGCGCTGTCTCATCACAGCTTAGCGTAAATCACAGCTTCCTCTGACCCAGGTGGAAGCATGGAATCTTAGCAGTTTTAAAGCTTAAAGAAAGAAAACCACCACTTTTAAAGCATTTCTAAGCCTGTGAGAAACACAACTGTTCTGTTCGTTGTACGTGTTTGGATGGGCACACAAGGGTTTTCCCGGAATGCAGGACATGTGGCATCACCATCTACATGGAAATGTCATCGTAGAAGCGCTGCATATCCACAAGGATTGTTCGTAAGGAAATACTCAATTTAGGGTCCCAATTCAGTACTGTTTTAGAAAAAGCGATTTAATACTGCTCAAATACCATAGGAGCAGAAAATGACCTGATTTTGCATTAAATTGCTGGAGCCTATAATAAAATGTACTGCGTAGTTAATAAATAAGGCAACTGGATAGAGAATTTGAGACTTCTTTTCCTGGCAACAGGCATATATCAGTTCCAACCTCAGCTCAGCCATGCACATCTGGATAGAAAGGAATGATCGCATTTATGTATGGTAGATTCAACTCTAATTTTCACCTGTATAAACCAATGTGAACTGTGAAGAGAATGACATGATTAAATTGATATACTACCAAAGTGATAAATCCAGTACCTGGAAAGATGTTTTCCTTCCCTGCTTGCTTCCGAACCATCGAAATTGGTTTTCAGCTCTTCACCCAAGAACAGCAGAGGAGCATTTATCAGGTGGCTTTTGGTTTTTTTGTCTTTAGAAATATTTTGTGTTGCTCTAAAAGTACCTAATCACTGTTGTATCAATTTGTGCATCAAAAAAGGAATATTAGGTAAAGAGCAGGAGTTTCCTTGGCTTTTGTCCCTGATTGTTGCTGAAATACATATATATATATGTGTGTGTGTGTGTGTGTGTGTTTTTGCTGCAGTTTCCAGAGGGTAATTTGTCTGGTCTGGCCACAGGACGGAGCCAAGTGTGGGCAGCCATCTGCCTTAGGCTTGCATTGACACAGGCAGCAGAGCTGCTGCCGTCGTGCAGAAGCGTTGGGTGCCTCTGCGGTGGTCTCGGTGCCGTGGAGGGGCCCGTGGGCTTCTCCCAGTCGTGCGCAGGAGAGGAGGCAGCTCTGACGAGGAGCATCAACGTGTTGGCCACTGTCCCATGGGGCTGAGCACACCACAAGCTGCCCATGGGCAGAGGCATCCTAAACGTTTGCCATCTGCGTCTTTAGGAGGATTTACCTGATGTTGCTGTTTTTAAGCAGGGCATCAAAGCACAAGGTCCACAGCTCCAGAAGAAATATTTTATCCGGAGACATTCTAACCTACTTTGACACTGTCCCATAAAGGGATGGAGGAGAAATGAATGTAACCCTAAACTAAATTGAATTGTTGGGTTTTTTCCTCTCCCTTCTGCAAGACTCAAGTAGCTTTGTGATTCATCACACATTACTGATCAAAGGCTGGGAAAGTTTCTTTCCAGCCCTACAAAAATTAAGTTTTATACAGCTTTTGACCGGGATTAGTGGTGGGCACAGTGATATATAAAGCCTGATGCCAATTATTTCTTAGCTGTCACCCTTGGCCCGCTCCGTCCCTCCACTAACGGCGTGTGCGGGCTGGCAGCTCCATGTGGGCTTGCTGGAAAAGGAATCGTGGAGGGGTTATTAGATGGCAATAGAAAACTGTTGTAAATAAAAACATTCAAAAAGCCAACAAAAGTCTTAGGCTCATTTAAAAAATACATTGTGAAGAATATCACAAAGACATATAGTAGAGATACAGTTATCTTCAGCATGGCCTTCTTTCTAATTGAGTCTTAGACCCCTGCTGGTTAAATGACTGGCTTTCTGTCTACATGGTTAAACCTGCATTTTTGCGGATAACTCTTTATGAACACTGCTTCTGTTACAAATCGTGAAGTACAATTTATATTGACAACGAAACCTTTAACAATTGCTAAAAGAGTTAACCAGCTCGCTAGAACATTCCCCATCACAGATCTAGCCTTAGGAAGTTAACTAACAAACATGTTATTAACCACTGGTGAGGAGCTGTTTGGAAGAGATTATTGCTTAATTAATCTTTGTACTGAGCTAATAGGAGTGTTAAATGGGCCTCTGTGTTGAATTGGGTTGTTAATACAGATTGCAAATTCCCTCAGGGGAAAATCTGAGACCAATATGACATTAAAGTTAGCCATCCAACAAAGAAGATATTTTAGGCATTAAAAATAACAAAGCCAAACATCTTCATTAATAATGTCATAAGATTCAGTGGCTGTGTGTGTATGAGTGAATGTACATGGGTTTATGAATTACCATGCTCTTTCCTCTTCTGGTAAGAAAGCTGTATCAAATTTATCTTATTTAGATTCAGTGTTTTTCATCACTGTTCTGTTGTGGCATAAATTAAACTTGTCACACTTATCTGTAGTAAGCAGATTACGCTGATCAGGAAGGCAGAATCTGAAGCAAACTCTAATGTCATCTGCTTATCCTAAAAAGACAAACAAGATCAAAAATCCCTTCATATTAATGAGTTGAATAAACCTTCTGCTTGATACAATTTGATGCAACAGTAAAAGGCAGTGACCAGATTGCCCTTGTGCTTCATGGCATTTTTAGTAGTGAGTGCTCAGGTCTTAGCCAAGAAGCAAGGAGCCCATACTTAATATTAAACCTTAGTTTTGAAAGGCATTATAATTCCCTGCAGGAGAAGTTACCTACTGTCTTCAACTACCTTTCAACATACATGTTACGTATTTTTGGAGGAAAGAAGGATTCCATAAAAAGAAATGTTGGAAAGGAATAATTCACCTTCGAATGTCTGGTGTTAGTAATTCGGAAGGGATATTGGTCTGTTACTACGGTCACTTCCATGCCAGTCCCTGTCCCTCATGAGATCAACTTCCATCCTTACACCCAACTCAGAGGTGTTGACTCTGTGCTTGCCTGCATCCCATGATGCGAGTATTATACTCAATGTGTGATTACATTTATTTGGTATGAAACAATCTCAAAAAGACTAAGCAAAACATTTATGACATGAAAGTAGCAATACGACAAAAGTGCATTCATGCATACCCATATTTTTGATGTTAGGGTTTTATCTTGTCTGAATTCTTGATGGCTTCAGGCTTAATCTACTGCAACCCCTCTTCTCACCAAAAGCCTGGGCGTGTCTAGATGAGGTTAAATCCTTGTTTGCCTGACTCCTCTGTGACTAGCCTTTGACATCTTACAGGTTTATTTTATGGTCTTTTGCTCTGCACACTTGAATATTGATGAGAGTCTTGCACTTAGGGGATGTGGTCATAGTACAGATCATCACTTAGTGGTCTGTTGACTGGTTTCTCTGTGTTGTCCATGTTGTCTCTAATGCATCACGTTGAAGGACCAAGGCAAAATGTTCCTGATTAGCATACCCTTGGAGACCTCTAAATATTGCCTCACTTCATTACTACTGCAAAATGATCAATATGCCTCACCAAAATTAACTGTACTTCGGACATCTCCCTTGCCCGATTACTGTGCATTTTTTATTCCTCAAGGATAATGGAGGTTTGTACCCAGCCAAGATTTGATGGTGGTTGTAGGCACAGCTGTGGAGTCCCTCTGTGCCTGTGGCCTTTTCAGGAAAGAGTCTTAGCTGTGCTAATCAAAAACAGTCTTTGCACATGTGCAGGCGATTTGTGTTTGGCGAGTATGAGTTGGAATTCATAAATGGGAAGTGATTGATTAGAGTAACATACCCCTGTGCTTTTATAAACACTGGGATGAAGGCTGGAATACCTCACTCCTGACTGTCTACAGCATATGTCCACAAATCAGTGCTGTTGTTTTCCCACCCCTCGTTTCATGATGACCTTTTAATGTACTAGCCAAAGCTAATCTTATGTGTGCAACAGCATATTGATTTGATGTATTTGTTACAGATAATTAATATTGCTCTAGTCAGCCATCTTCTCAGTTATTATTTCCAGTTACTTCATAGTTATTAAACTGTCACATTTCAAGTGTGGACAAGTGTCCATGATGATATACAGAGGCCTGTTAAGTGGAAAACTTTTCAGTGCCTTTATATTACTCAGATCCCCAAGGAATACCACTGTGGTCATGCTGTCTCCAAATACGTATTTGACCTATACTTCATATGCACAGTTAAAGGTTAGAATAAATATGCATGTTTTCTCTGCTTATTAAACAAAACTCTAGACGTTAAGAGAACATGAGAGGAGTTTCCACTGATCTCCCAGCTAACACAGTAAATTGCTCACACTGGATGCCCCTGCCTGCCTCAGCTCTGCTCCACTCATCCATGCTGCTGTTTTTCCACACATGCATTCATAAAAATCCATTTGCATGGAAATACAGCTCACTAGTTAAGCCTTTGCATTGTAAATCCAGCCTTAATATCATCAGCAGTGCTCCCTGCTGTGCATCATGAACCAGTAAACCACTCCTCCACGCTGTGGGTTAGAGGACCCATTGCACTCCCGTGTCTTCTAGGCTCTTGCTTCCCATTACACCTTCTCCCACGAGCGATGCCAGGTCCCTCTTGCTGCAGTGGAGGCCGGCTGAGCTGCTGCAATAAGTGCAGGAACCTCCTAGACGCAACACCACCAACTTGCTCGCGTGTTGCCCTCCGTAAAACCTCCTTGAGAACGCTCTTCTTGCAGGATCCTTTCTGTGCAGAGGGAGTTAGATCCTGAGGGAGTGTCAGCTTCAGTGCAGATGTCCAAGTGACAAGGTCAGAGACTGGAAAACCCCGGCCCCCTCCCAGCTCACCACCGCATCTGTGGTCCTGAGCACTGTCAGCTGGCGCTGAACAGTGACGGTGCTTGGGCAGAGAGGGAAGGAAAGCT
>NW_010552295.1:49505-64563 GCF_000687285.1 Phaethon lepturus | reverse complement strand
CAAAGAGTGTGAATAAGTGTCTGAAAAAAGAAACGAGAATGAGAAAATGACAGAATGGATATTGTTAAATCTCTGTTCATCAGGTAGTAAAAATTTCCCCTCTACACAGAGAAAAATCATTCGCTCTCCAGGACAGATCCAGCTCACAACAAAGTCATGTTGGGTTCGGGGAATTGTTTTTCACAAGCTTCCTTCCAAGCAAAAAAAGTGTCGTGGCTTTTTACTGAAAAAAGTCTGAACACCAAAAGCAGTCAGGAATGCAGCTAAGGATAATCTTCAGCTTCAGTAGTCCCATTTGTTCAGGACAGGGCTTACCCTTCCCCTCTCTGCTCTCAGACCTTGATATTTCATTTTCTCACAGTCGCTCCGGAGACCCTTTTGTTCCCAACCGCAGCCCACCGGCTGCAACAGCGGCCCCCCACCCCCTTTCCCCTCTCCTGTTTAGGTAGGTTTCCACCGCTGCCGTGACCTTCAGAGCTGATGTATGGAGCATCCCTGCAGGATTGTTCTCTCTGACACTGAGCGTGAGGCTGGGCAATAAAATGAGGAATTAGCAGGCATTTACATTCTGAAGTTAACGATGAGGAGTGTGAACCTCCTGAACATCTGTTTCCCTTGTTTTCAAGGGGGCCTTCAATTTGCTCCCGGTTCTCATCCACGTGGCTATTGCCATTAACCGTCAGCCAGCAGTGCCCTGGGTCTGGGAACAGAGGCACGTGGAAAAAAAAAAACCCTAAATCATGGTATGTCTCAGTTTTGGGGGGACAACTGTAACAGCCATGGGGTTAGGAAACAGTTGGAGACCTTCTTTATGGGTGATGAGAGAACCACAGGGAAAGCTGTGCTGTCCTCAAGCCTAGAGCTGGACTCAGGGCTATATAAATGAGGAAATTCTTCTGCAAGCAGCTGTCATCTCTCCCCCAGGGCACCGCTGGTCTGTCTCTTCTGCCCGCCTGCTAAGTCCTAGGCTGGTGGCTGTCGCCCAGGGAAAGAACAAAGCCCTGACCCCAAGGGGAGAGAAGGGCCAGAAAATCCAGAAATTGGCAACTTGCAAGGGAAAAAGTATGAGAGGGAAAAAAAATAATAAGGAAAAAAAAAAAAAAAGACTGAATGTGTAAGGAAAAAGAAGTCAGGAGGGATGGATGAACGGAAACTCTGGATTATGACCACTGTTTTGAGGTGGACTTGGCAGACATGGGGGCAGAACACTGCTCCCCAGTAGAACACAGGCAGGGGTGAAGCTACCAGAGATAGTCATCGCTTGATCCAGGGAATGAAGGGGGCAAACTGGGCACCCTGGCACCTGGTCAGGGTGTCAGAGCAAAACGTAGAAGGGAATCCTTATGGAAGAAAATGCCAATATAACATTATAAAGTGGATTATAAAGGACAATATAACAATAAATCTTCCCGGTGCCTCTGCCTTTGACTTTCAAAGCCTTGTAAGAGGGCACGTTGTTCAGCTGTTCCACCCCTCCCTGATTTAGTGGCACTGGAAGTAACCTTCACCTCCTGGAGTCCCCCACTTCATTGCCTTTAATAACCTCGTGAAGGGTAATGAAGCATTTTAGGCTTCATGTCAAGCTGGCTGGTGTGGTGGGGGTGGGACATGAGGGCTTTGGGACATCAGGTCAAGGTTTCAAGATGCCTTTGAGAAGGGACCTGGGATGGGGATGAGGCATCCCAAGGCTCAGCTCTGGGGACAGGGTTCTGCTGCTGCAGCGGTTTCACCTGAGAGCCTAGGGAGCTGCCCCCATGTTTGGTACAAGCTCCATGTCCTTTCCCAAATTCTCCCTAGTCCCTCCGTGGCTTCCGTGTGGAAATTCGGGGCTGAGGCGGTACAAGGACGCAGGATGGAGGAGGGCTGTCTGAGCTTCGCGTCTGCTGCCCACCCACAGGCAGAGCTGGAGGTGGGTTTTAGTGCTACCCCTTGCCAAAGGAGTTCGCCCTTGTCAAAATCTAAGCTCAATAATAGCCGGGGGGGTCTTTAAAAGCCTGATGCCAAAAGCGACTTTCATTAGGCATCATGCCACTCGCAGTCATCCAACCCCTGTGATGCTGGTGCACACCTTAAATTATGGGTCTGTGACAGCTGGATTCAACGTAGAGGTGTGGGAAGCCTCTGTGGCTTACCAAATAACAGGGAGAGACAGGAAAATCAACATGTCACACCGGTGTCTGCTGGCAGTCCGGCTGATTTAACCGCCTTCACGCTTTTTAGTGTTTGTGTTGGATTTTCTTGGCTTTTAAAAACAGACGGGCTTTCAGGCTTGCAGCCATTTTCAGATCAAACACCCCACACCACTTCTGCCCCCATCCTCTTCTGAGATGCTTTTTGACTGGCACAGGTTGTCTGATGAGGATTTGGTTCCAAAATGGCACATCCAAGGTTGTAATAGAGCTTCTTCTTTTTGGCCGCTTCCCTTTTAAGCCAGGTAACCAAGAAACCCCAATTTGCACCCAGGAATGCTGATTGCATTGTTAAGTCCGTCAAGTTCCCAGTGACACTTTCTGCCTGTGAGTTTCAGATAAAGACGGGGAGCTAAAGTAGCTTAATGGATTAAAGCAATTGCCTTCCCCACCTCGACACCTCGGCCGGAATCTGATTTTGGCGCTTGACTGAAATTGCTCATTTGCTGCGGGGGAGGGAAGTGGGGACGGATCACCCAAATTACCCCGGCAGCCAAAAGCCCCCACCTGGTAGCCGAGGGGTGGCCATCACCAGGACCGTTGGTAGTTGGTAGATGGGGTGGCCCGCTGATGCACGCGTCCCTGCAAGTCGTTCCCCTGCCAGATGCTCTCCCCATATGGGATTTCCCCACTGCTAAAAATTTAACCCCCTTTGGCACGGAGTAACTATCCCTCAGAGTAAATGTGGAGAAGCTTGTCCCGCTATTGAATAAACCGTGACACATTCTGCCAAATTCTGATTCACTTGGAAAACGGTGTTCGGACCGAGGAGGTGCTAAATGGTTAACCTTTCCGTCAGAGCAGGGAGAGGCGCTGGCTGTGAAAGCACCAGTAATTTACCTTCCATTACGATGCTGCAGCTTCTCATCTATTTGAAGGCTGATAGAAATTGTTTTCTAAATAATAAGGCTTTCCGTGTAAAAAATACCATAGGTAATGGAAAGATTAAAACAGAAGTTGAGACATCACCAATCTATATATTCAATCAATGTCAAATGCTTTATGCAGTCATTCTTTGCTTCCTGATACATGTTACTAGGACCATACCAGAAAGCTCAGGAGAATTTCCTGGAATTGTTGCTATTTTAACTTTCTATTACTTCTTTTTTTCAGTTCAGCTTTGAGGTCCAGAAGAGAATGATTGAAAATGGTCCAAATGACCAGAGAGATCAGTGGAAAATCTTGCAGAGAACTCATGACTTTTCATTTACAGGCCCAGAGCCACTTCCACGGGAGCAACACAGCTCTCAGGGCTGTTCCTTTCACTCTTCAGTGTGACTGTAATAAAAGTGGACTTTCTTAAAGGATCTGTTTGTTTCTGTGTGTAGCTGAAGCCCATCACTCTTTATATCCCAGGCCATCCCAGAGCACCTGAGAAAACGTGTCCTGAAGGGTCACCTCTTCATTACTGTCTTTTCTAAAAGGAGACTTCACAATTTTGCCTGGTGGCAGTACTCTACAATTTTCACAAGGAGAAAATGTCTCCGAGATAGCCAGATCTTGATCAGGAAGAACAGGACCAGCCAAGTCGAATCTGAACAGTCAATGCCCCACTTTTGCAAACCTCTTCTTTCCCCGTGTAGTATCTAGAAAAACAGTTTGAGAGCAGTAGGGTGGAGGAGTCCTTTTCTAACCTCTGCAAACAGAGGCTGATCCCACACTGCAGGTTGAATCTCATGTGAAACATATCACGGCCAGTGCTTCACAGGAATGATGCATCTGTGTGACGGAGGAGAGAGGCAGAAATACCACTTAATGCCAGATTAATCCAACAAGATTTAATAATAAGGCTCAAAGGAACATAGTTGTCGTTTACCATTGGCTTTAAAATGCTTTGTGTTAACCGCATTTACTCCTCCACCTGATGTAAGCTGTCCTTTTAAACCCTCTCGACATGCTCTCTCTGTTATCATTTCCTTACAGATCCCTGTTTTACCGCCCTTTTCTTCTGAGCTTTTCCTGCCCCAACTTTCACCGAAGTGTGATTCGAGCAGAAAAATGGCTCAAAGGCTGCTACAAAGGGAGTCCATTTCTCTCCTCTCACATTATTTTCTGTTAAGAGTCTAGGAGAAGACTGACTTTGACATAGGACACGGAGTCATCGCCTCTGCCCCGTGCTACATGGTGTGAGGATGTGGGAGGAAGCCTGCTCTGCAACCCTAACCAAGGCAAGAGTTGTCCTCGCCAGTGAAGCAAGCAAGTAGGACTGGAAATTGTTCCGGGGTTCTATCTGCAGAATTGTTTCTAGACTGCAGCCAGAGCCAATGGGGATTTTTTTCCCCCATGGAATTAAGGACTTTTGTTGTCTGTACTGATGTTTCTTCAAGTTTCTCCATGAGAAACCCAGAGTTTGAAAAATGGAAACATTTGGGAGTTTCTTGGCAATGAAAACTTTTCAGACCATAAAAAATCATTGAAAGTAACACATTCTTGAAAATGTTTATTGAGTGGAAAAGCTGTTTTTCACAGGAAAACACCAGGGACAATTTTCTTCTCCGTTGTAGCAGATCGAGTCACACCTGAGCCTAAGCTCCTTTTTTACAGTTTCATTTATGTTTATTTTGCCTCCTTTCCCCCAAATGCCCCTCTCCCTCTATTCCACCGACAGGGATGGTTCCATGGCCAAAGGGTTGGCGGTCCCCAGCTCAGGCCCCGGGGAACGCTCGCAGCATCATTTAAATGTCCTAGAGACCAGCGGGATTTCGTGGGGCTCTGGTGTCGGGTTGAAACCACCTAAACGATTCCCCATTTACTTCTGACTCTAGGAAGCAGGAGAAGGCTGGAGCCGGAAAGGGAAGCAGAGCTCTGAAATATGGGACATGTGGGCTTTCTTCCAGGCTCTCTTCCAGGCACTGCCCAGACTTTTTGTGCGGGCAGCGATGGGTCACTCAACCCCCATGTCCATCTGCAGAGGGAGGCTCTCATACTCACTACCAACCCCCCCCACACCCTTTCTGTCCCCTGCACTGTCACATAAAGGTTCCAGGGATCCTGGGTTGAAATGTCATGGTGCAATGACAGTATTACTAGGATACGGGTGGCTGCTTTACTCTTGTAGTTAGTTAGGATCCACTAGCTAAAGAAATTGCTCTTTGCCCCAGTCAGTCACCAAATACTGTTTATTTAACTTAGAAAATGCAAATACGCTGGTAGTCAGAGGGTTAAGAGAAAGCGGCGACTAAGTACTTGTAAATTGATGTAGTGCCCTAAGGGTATCTCTGCTGGTAATAAAGTGCATCTCATAAACAGATCTGACTCCGTGCTACAGTCCAGAAAAGCAAAGTGGAGTGGATCTGTCCCAAATTAACCGTAAATGAGACTGACACTCTAACACAAAGCGAATGCCCCTCGGGGCTCTGCTTACATTAATTACAAAGCCTTGGAAAATGATCTAGAAGGGCTTTCTCTTCTCCAGGAGAAATTAATTGAAGGGATCTGCAAACGGTGGAAAAAACAGATATACAAAAATCAGATTAGCAAAAGCCATTTAAATCTTTTTCTTTGCTCACCTTTCTCATTATAAAAACCAGTAATATTAGCAATAACTGCTAGGTGTGAATTCATCTGGGTGCTGTTTTCCTCCTCCACGACTCTACTTGCCCCGACCTTTGAGGTGGAGAAGTCCATCTCATCCATGGATGTTGCCACTTCCAGACATGCCTTGGGAGGCAAGAAGTCACCACTCCAAGGCTGGTGGCAGGAGGTGAACGGGGCTGCAAGAGCAAAATCCACGTCAGGAAAACGCACAGGCTGGCAAAGGCTGGACTCCCCAAGGGGCTTGAGGACACCTCTGTGGGCTGCGAGTGCCCCTACAGCTGAGATTGGGGTGCCATGGGTGCTCCCTACGCCTGCCTCACCCTGGAGTGTCCAGACCCTCTCTGTGCCCAGTCTTGCTGCAGGGACGTGCCCCGTGTCCTGGCCGCTGCCGTCCCCAAGCCCGCACCTCTACCCTCCTGCTGAGGGGCTCCAGCCCCATAGAGACTCAGCCAGGGATCAAAGGGCCGAGAGACACAGGGTGGCCAAACCTCCTCCAGCGGTGTTTCGGAGGAACCAAAATGGGCTGCTTTTTTCTTTGCTAGAAGGAAATGGATTTAGCACTGAAGATCACCAGAGGGGTCAGGTCCTCCGTCATGACTTTGTCCCACTTGTGCTTGTACATTGGAACATCTCACCCTCAGCAGGTATGGCAGAAATGCAGACAAGGTGGCAACCCCTGGGCTGCACACTGGAGCAGGGGCTGAATGAGGCTCAGATCCAAAAAAATGCAAAAAAAAAAAGACTTTTCTGAACTTTGGGACTGCAGTTTGTCACAGCTCCTCCTTTCTTGCAAGGGGCTGTGAGGCCAGGGCGGGTGGTGGGTGTTCTCCGAGGCAGGACGGCTCCTCTCCAGCTTTGGTTCAAAGCCACGGCAACGGCAGGCAGAGGGGCAAGGGTGCTGCTTCGTACCTTATCCACCAGCTCTGCTGCTTTGCATTTCAGATGCAGGGGCATGGTTTATAATCTAATTCCAAAACAAAGGCTGGCACCTATTTTTTATGCTTTGTTAAGTAGCCTGTTTGGATTTTTATGATTTGACTAATATTTGTGGGCTTTTTATTGTGAGCAGCCATCCAATAGCAACGTTAAATGAAAAGTGGAGTCCCTTTATTGATTTGCTTTTAGTTGAAAACAAACATGTCATATATAATCGAGATGTACACTGCTTGTAGATCGTAGAGAGCACATTTATAAAACCATCGAAAGAAATAATTAAATGGAATATATCACAGCCACCTTTCCAAATCACTCAAACAGGGATGCTACACATATAAAAAGCTGATAGTCCTTCTGGCAAACTTTTAATACAATCATTTGGTTTGCACTTTAAATGCCTGGCATATTTTAACCCTGGAGATAAATGAATCTCAGTGGGATTGCTGAGTAATTAAGAAAAGTGTCTCTGATGGGCTTGCTTCATACAGAGAGGTGAGATAACACTGGGAGAATCAGACGATCATTTGATATTTTTACATTAAAAAAAAAAAAAAGACAAACCCCGAGGCGTGCCACCGTCACGCTGCATGACAGGGGTTGCTTTTAAACAAGCTGGGTTTTCGGTGTTAGCTGTATCATGGTTTTATAAATTGCCATTTAAAATGTAAACCAGCGTGCGCTCTGGAAGGAAGCCTCTCGAGACCCCCCGAGCCAGCGCACGATGGCCTCGAGGCCACCGCTCGGAGCTCATCTGTCCCGTGGGGCTTTCCTTGGTTGAGGGCGATAGCTGGGGGGGCGGGTGGCCGTGGTGGAAGGGCTTGGGAAGGAGCAGTTTGCTGCCCGCTAGCTAATTTCTGGGAAAAGGTCCGCAGGAGTTGTTTATTTTCTGGTAGTGGGTCAAGGCATAGTCAGGGTGGTCTTGATAACTTGCTTTTAGGATTTGTGTTGATTTATCTGGATGCTCAGTTTTACCGAAGGCTCAGATTTTTTTTGGCAAGAAATGGCAAATAGAAATTGAAACACTGAGGCCCCGAAAAAAAAGAAATCAAGCCTTGAATTACTGCCTGACTCTTTGATGTGCCACGATGAGCAGCGCGTGCGGTTTTAGCCCCAGTTCTGTTGCACACAGATCACACTGGGAGCTCTCCCTCAGCTATTACTGCCAGCAGAGGGATGTTTCGACATTGAGACTTTTTTAACTCAAAATAGTCGCTTTGCCGGAAAAATCTTCTTGGAGGGCAAGCTCTGGGAGTTTTCCCTTCAAAGTAGCAGAGCTAAAAACCAGGCTGGAAGCTTGCAGCCTTGATCTCTGTTGGCTGGGCTGAGGTCAGGCTCTCCTCACCTCTCAGGAGTTAGTTGTGTCGCCGTCAGGGACACGTAGCATCAGCTGGGATTTTCGCCGACGATATTGCTCTCGGTTTCAACGCGCGTCCGCCGGCATGAAAAGCGTTCCAGGAAGAAGGTGGTTGTATCCCCAGAGATGATAAGTGATCTTGTTACAAAAAACATTAGTTATTCTCTGGAAAATAGATCCAGAATTAAGACACTAGGCAATTAGGACAGTTGCCCCTTTAAATTATTATTTTCGACTAAAAGACGTTGTTATTATCGGCGGAGAGGTGGCTGTTTGACAATTGTGTAATGCCTGTTTATTGGCTATATAAATCAAATTAATTTGGTTAAATTTACAAAGGCAGGAAGAAAAGCAATAAGGTCTGTCCTGTGGCTGTGCCCGAAAACAGAGGCAACACTGACAGTATTAAAACTGCTCTCTCCAGGGAAACGAAGAGTGTGATGCAACTGCAAGTATTTATTTGGTCATTGCCATTTCCAGTGCTACGTATTTTAAATTTATTTCAAGCGCTGTTGAAAACCTGCACTGGTGAGAAACCACCTGCCCAGCGGGACCCGGTGCGGTGACATGCCCACCAGCGTGAAGGGCAGTTGTGCCACCTTGCTCCAAGGAAATAGCGAGTTGAGGGTTTATAACCAAGGTTAATAACTCCGGATAGATCGCCTTTTACCAGCCAAGGAAGATGGATTATTTATAGGCACATGTTCTGGCCCCCTAACTCTCACCTCCTACCCCTCTCTACTGCTCTACCAACATCCTCTGCCCCGTCAGTGACGTGGACCACGTTTGAAGCACGGCACAGCATCACTTTTCCACCTGTGATGCAAAGAGGAGGTGAAAAGACGTCATACTTCGAAAACCCTACCCAGCGTTTCTCGCCTTGGTATTTGCCATGTAATTCAAGGCAAGACAGATGTGATGTGGGTCCTGGACATCACCCCTGTTTTTAGCTCACAAGATGCTAGTCCAGATGCAGAGAAAGAAGCCGTTGCTGCAGGATGTAGCCCAGAGGGACCCGGGTGGCTTTCACTGCGCTGGCCAGCTGGTGACAGCAGGCATCGGTCTGCTTCCTCTCTGCTGACATCAGCATAATTGCAAGGCTACATTAAGCAGAAAGATCACCCAAAAATCCATTTCAGGGAGGGCTAGCCACCTCTGGTTTTCCTCCTGAGAAGATTCTGAAGGTAAAATAAACTGGCCAAGAGAAGAATTCTTCTATCTGATACCTGTCTATAAATGTCACCGGTGTCATGGGAGTGTCACGTGTGAGCATGGGAAGAGGATTTGGTACACCAGGTGAGGCCCTTCTTATTCAGCATCCTTTTTGTGCACACTTTCTGGGCAGATGAGTCCCTGCACCATCTCTGACCTAGGTGGGCTCAACCTTAGCTAGCTGTGGTCTGTAAAAATGCCACCAGCTGCCAGGGTGCTGTTGGTGCATGTATATATATGAAAGGACATGGTCCAGACAAGCTGTTATGGGGTGCAGCTCATGAGGGGTGGATGCCTCTGGTGATAAACTGGGATGTGGTAATGATCTTAACAGTACTTGGCACTGAGTACTGCCTCCCATCCACGTCGCTCTCCGAATCTCTGTGCCATTAGCTAATTGAGCTTTGCAGCAAAACCTCAGCGATGCTGACATTGGCAGGCACATTTTTCAAATGAGTAAACACAGATTTGGAAGGTCTAAGTGTCCCACCTGGCCAGTGATCATCAGTGGGACCTGTGAGCCTTTAAATGGCAGGAGTTGGTAAGACCTTCAGATAGTGGTGGTGGCCCCTGTGCTCACCACGACCGCACAGGAGGTAACTGCTGGGCTTTGTCCTGGAGGTCCCTGTCCCAGAGACTCTCACGAAAAGGGTTTAGAAATTTAGAAAAGGGATCTGAAATCTATACCTAGCTGATGATTGTTCAATCATCCCTGGCCCATGTCTGTGTTGGCAAGTGGTCTCTACTGGTGTACAGCTGGCAACGGGAAGCTCCAACTGCCCAAAGCACAGTGGGGACACACAGACACTTGCACTGGTGTGTGCCTAGACTGGTGTGAGGCCACCTGGGCTCTAGGGCCAGGCCAGGGGGATGTCATGGCCGGGGAGAGCAGCGCGGGCTGTGCACGTACCCTTACAGCAGGCAGGACCCCTCGCAGAGGCTGCTCTCCCAGGTCATGGCCTTCCTGCGGTGCCGGCCAAGCAGCGCCAGCGACAAGGAGGACCTCCCTGAAGCAGCCCCTGCCAAGGCACCCGCTGTCTGGGTGGGATGTGCAGGGGTTTGTGTGGGGTTGCAGGATGTCACTGGAGCCGCTGCTTGTGTGGCAATGCCCTGCTTGCTGGGCTTGGGATTCATCTCATCTGGTTACAAGAGGAGCATGGTGCTACGCCTGCGTTCTGTGGAGGCCATTTGGTACTTTTAGGTGGTGAGTCACCAAACCCATTTTAGATATCTCCTTTAAGCTGAGATGCCCCAGACCTGCTTCCTCCCACTGTCTCGAGAGGCACGGCCACCTAACTCAGGCATAGGCATCTGCTAGAGGAAGATGTGTGCCACCTCCAACGGCTGGAAAATCCTTGATGAAGGTCTCCTAAATCTGCCTCAACCAGATTTTGAAGACAGAAGAGTCCAAGATGAGGAAAATATGGATGTAGGATCCAAAGCTCCGAAGCAAGCCTGAATCATTTCTCACCCTTTTGACCCCAAAGAGCAGTGACTTCAGTCCATCTTGATGGGTCATCAGGATACAGCCCTCCACCTCTTCATTGCCCAGGCCCTCCTCCTCCGTGAGGGAGGCAGGAGCAGCACGACCTGCTTCAGCAGGGCTCACCTGCGTGCCCAGAAGCTGCTCACGCTTTGGCACGAGCACAGCGAGCCTGTCTCATCCCTGCCACCTGCCTGTCCTCCCCGCGCCTCCATGCATGTGTGTGTCTGAAAGCACTCGGACCCAGAAAAACAAGCCTGCTGCGACCCTGGCAGGCTCCGAGGGAGTCCCCCAGCATCCTGATTACAAACCCGCGCCGGAGCCGGGCGCACGCTTAAGGAGATTAAAGCGTGACACCGGCGCTGCGTTGCTGGCTGCCGCTTCCCCCGGCTGAGCACGGCTCTGGGAGCGAAATGCCAGCTCGCAGCTTTTTTAGCCTCTCAGGCGGGCTCCCCGGCCAGTGAGAAAGTCCCCAGCCCTTAAAACCTGCGCAGAATTAGAGGCTGCCTCTGAACACGCCGCTGCCCAGGCTGTCGGCAGGAAAAGGAGCCTCCTCCATCCATCACCGCTGGCTCCTGGTGCTTGTTCCCCGCGGCACAAGGCGACCGAGGTGGCTACGGTCCATCCGCCCCCCATGCCGGCATGGCCCGGGGCAGCGGGACTCTCCGCGGGGCGTTGCGTTAGGCTGGCAACTGAAAGCAGTATGTCCTTATGGTAACATGGGCACCAGGCAGCCGCTGTGAATAGGAAATGATGGCAGTTACTTTATCGAATAACAGCATGAAAATGTAAAGTGTCTTTATTGAGCTGCTGGCTTGCTGGTGAGAGTTAAAGGAGATGCTCCCTCGGGTATAACATTTGCAGAGAGAAGTGGCGTGAGATATTGCCGTAAACTCTCCCATTAATAAGCGAGCAGAGGAAGGGAGAGCATACCAAATGCAGTGGTGTGAAGGGACAAAATTAAGAAGGTGGAGGCAGCAACCTTTTCCCCTAGGCCAAGGAGAAATGAAGAATCCCCCTCTAGACCCAGCGACTAGAAAACTCATGTACTGCTAATAATAGTGTAGAGAGGATGTCTTTGAAAGGAATAAAAGAAAAACACTTCTTGCCGTATTAGTGTCCTTCAATACCAGAGGGAAATGAAAGTCTCTGCCGACGGGAGACGGGCAGGAAAAGCCCAGCTCAGCAGCTGTGCGTTGACCATGCTCTGCGGGCGGCCAGTGGGTGCAGAAATGGCTTTTGCCCTGTGGCAGGTGGGGGAGACATGGCCCACGTGTGCAACGCTGGCCCCGTGCATCCCCGCTTATTCCGGCGGGGGTGTTGGATGTGGGGCGTTGCGACGAGCTCTGCGGGCGATGGCCGCACACGGTTGAAGACGAGCGGCTCGGAGAGAGGAGGAAGGCAGCGCTGAGGAAATGTCAGGAAGAACCTTGGAACTGTGAATTGGTTCCAGTTCAGCAAATTCTGTTTTCTCCCTAGTTTTGTAAGATTATCTGTGGCATTTATCACCGATATCTTAATTGGCATGTTATTTAACTGCTTTAAAGACTGCTTTTGATAGTTCTTGCCCAAGAAAAGCTGTCCTTTTGAGAAAATTAAAATCACCGAGACATTTAAGAGCAGTTTCTGCTTGAAGCGTCTGTACAATTCCAGTGCAGCTATTGCTTTTATCTTTGCATGGAGTCAAAATGGATTTTTGAAAACATATTTGGCAAGACAATTCAGCACAAATAAAGTATTTCGGTACAGACAACAACTTTTGATGGCACTTTGCTTTTGAAAAAATAGAAAATATTTTAAAAGAGGGAAAAATACTTGCTGATGCTCTTGCCTCTCATCACTGTAGACACCAGAGAAGATGAGAGGAGGGAGTACCTCCATGCATTTTCCAGGGAGGTTTGCAGTTCTCCTCCCTGCCCGCAGGCAGCTCTGGCTCCCACGTGGCTGTGCTGAAGCAGTGTGAAATCTGCCCTGCAAGTGAAGAGGAGGTGTGGGAGTGGGGACCAAAAGGAGTGGATGTGTCACACCCATAACCAGTGCACCATGAAGCTGTGAGACAAATGGGTCGCTTTGCTTCTGTACTCATCAGCTGTGAGGAGCAGGTCAGGCTCAGGAAGAGAGGAGGAGGCAGAAAAAATGCATAAGGAGGCTGCAAGAATGATCTGATCTTGGGCAAGAAAGTTGCTTTGCAAGGGAAACACTGTCTGTCTATTGGGTTCACTGAAGGAGAGTTTAGGCAAAAATCGCGTCTTCACATGGAGAAGGCCTGTGATGGCAGAGGCTTCTCCAGCAAGGGAAAGCACAACGACTTTCTGCTTATGCAAGAAAATAATTCAGTCTGGACATATGATAAAAAATGCTAGCAGTGAAGATAAATAACATTTGGAAGAACTTACCAAGAGGTGCCACTGGTCTCCTTCAGGGGAAACTTCAAACCCAGGCTTTTTGGAAAGGATGGGCTCCAACCAAATCACAAAGCAGTTGGTATGAAGTGACACGTGCTTTACAGGGGTCAGGTTGGAGGGCTACAACTCTCCTCCCAGATTTAAAAATTGCTGTCTCTTCTTCCCGGGGATGTGCCCTCCAATGCCCCAATACAACAGCTGTAGATGCTGAGGGAATATCAGGAGAAAGGACAGCAGGTGGTGGACCCTGCATATGAGCCAACTGGAAATGCCATCTCCTGTAGTCACTGCTGGGGACAAGGCACCAGGCTGGAGGGACCATTGCCCCAAGCTAGTGGGACATTTCTTATGTTCTTGCTTAAAATGCCTGGTGGACAACAGAGGAAAATGTTGACTTACAGTGCAAACACCTCTCCTCAAATCCTGCCATGACACCCAGGAGAGCAGATGAAGCTTCGTACATTAAGTTTGCATCCAAAGGATGCAGAAAACTGCCCGAAGTCCCAGCCAGGTCAGAGGAAAGGCAGCCCACGACTCTAAAGGGAGCCGGGCTGATGCATTCAGATGTAGACACTCACAGGAGAGGTAACTGGTTGGCATGGATCCTGCTCCTCTCCAGTCCCTGGCCAGGCAGAAAATGGACTTGAACCTTAGCTAGATGGGGACAGTGACCTCTTTAAATAGTCAGCTAGCACCCCTGGAAGGCTGGGCTGAGGGTGTAAAAGGGGTCCTTGCCTGCCCCAAGCTGCCCATGCAGGCTGTCCCTGCTCGAGGGCAGCTGCAGGTTGGCCTGGTCTGGCTCCTTCCCCAGGGAAATACCGACAGTGGAACCAGAGTACGTCCCACGTCAGCCAGCCCGGCTGGAAATCCTACCAGCAGTCAGAAATGGGGCCACGCAAGCGTGCTGCTGAGCCGCCTGATACTCACGATGCCCTGAACAGCATCCGCCTCTCCCATCCCTGGGATAAGGACTCATGCCGGTGTTGTCTGAGGCGTCTTAGGTTTCCCCTACGGCTGTCGGTAAAGGAGGGCAGCCTGGTGCCATCTGCATGGGAACCATCCCGTGGGTGTCAGCACGATGTACCAGTAGCGATGAGAAGCAACTCGGGTTCGCTATGCCTGTGGTGTCTGGCGGGGCTGGAAGGGAGAGCGAGCAGCATGTAGGAAGGTTACCCCCAAAAGTGCCCAGTCAGAAAGATAAATAAATCTGTTTGAAACCCAAGCCCTGCGATTTAATGTTGGGTTTGGACTAAGCAATGCATCTCCCAGGCTGTTGTCCTGCCAAGTCACAGTGCCCGGGCACCCACAGTTTCCCACCTCTCCCCTCAGCAGCTCCGACCGAAAGCAAAGCGGGCAAACCGGAAAGCTAACACTGCTGCGGCCAGTTTTTATGTCTAGCTGATCCTATTATCATGCTATCCTGACGCAGCCGCACCAGCAGCTGAGCTGTTCGGACATCATAATCCCATACGTATTATGGTGATGTCACTAGAGCTGCTAATTCGGCAAAATCTGGATCCTAATGAAGATTTAGCTTATGGCCTTTTGCCACATCCCACCTGCACGACACAGAATTAGCCATCTTGGAAATAACAGCTACAGTCACCAGAAATTAGCAACCAGCAGTTGAACGGGATTCATCAAGTGCCCGTCGCAGGTGGACTTGTTCCCCCTCTCGCTGGCTGTATCCATACAGCTAAACAAAGCCATGGAGGACCCACTCCCTGGCTTGAGGCCAGGCAGGGCAGCAGACCTTGCATCTCCAAGCCTGGGTGAGAGCCTGACCCTGAGCCACCGCCGACCCAAACGAATGGAGTTAACGCTGGTTGAGAGCCCCTGTGTGCAAAAGCAGAAGGAAGACCTGGCTCCACACCCGCACACCAGACCGCATTGCTGAGTTTCTGCTTGCAAGCCAAGCTGCACGCACGGCCGGCTGCCGCGG
>NW_010552295.1:48494-49474 GCF_000687285.1 Phaethon lepturus | reverse complement strand
GCGGCTGGCTGCCGCGTCTCGGCTGATGTAGGGCCCCTTGTCGAGCCGGTGCTAAGTCACACGTTGAAATGCAGTAAGTAAGCGAGTGCTGCGTTTGGGTCTCGGGACACAAAGAATACGAGCAATGAAGTATTTTCCAAAACCGTCTCCACGAATGTGAACTCACGGTCTGAGCAGGAGTTACCTTCAGGTCCACCGTGTGTTCGTTTTCATCCTTTTCCACAAATATTGCTGGCGGGGAGATGCTCCTCGGGAGGACACGTGTAGAAAGCGAGATGGGCGCAGATGCGTGGGGGGATTTGGGCACCGGAAAGGTCCCTCTCCCAGCCTTGAAGGTGGTCTTTTCTTCACAAGAATGACAACTCTTTTTGTATAGCAGCCCGGTGGCCCGGATTTAGGTTGAAGGTGTCCCTGTGCACCTGTAGGGTCGGGGGCACCTCTCCTGCTCCCCCCAGGCCGGCAGCTGGGTCTCAGGGGGGCAGGACCACGGCACTGCCAGAGCCCCGAGGCTGGCTGGGCGGCAGGGATGAGGGGTGCCATCTCTGCGGCCCACGGATGCGGTTGTGCCCCACAAGTCTAGGCACTCGGTTGAGTCAATCAGTCAAACAAAAGTAATCCCAGGGGCTTTAGGCGGCGATAACCAACGCAAATAACAAGCACCTTTTGCTCGTTTAAGGCTTTGACGGCAGAATACTCGCACTGGTAACTTGCAGACTGAAATTTGCTGGTATTAAGTGTTTGTGCAGCTACCGACTACAAATCAGGAAGAAATAAATAATAAATAGCTGGATGCTTGCAGTTACTTTGGGAACAGAGAAAAGGATACATTCAAGCAAATCAATTCACTCCCTTGTCCTCAAGTCTGTCTGAAAATATTCTCAAAGTGTCTCTCAGCACTGCAAAAATTATCTCCTGTTCTCATTTACAAGCAAATGTTCAGAACTGAGAGATACATATTCCTCCCATCTTTAATGTTGGGG